>NW_027210618.1:2427500-2725000 GCF_029030835.1 Brachyistius frenatus | reverse complement strand
TCTGGAAAGTGGAGCCAATGTAGAGGTGCCTTAAAATGCAACACCACTGAGGACTCTCTGGCTTCAATAGATTCATGTTACAAAAGCAGTAGCAGTCTTGGAACATTATGATTGGTGCGTATGACAAGGAGGTTTTATGTATTCAAGTAATAGCATTAATGTAGCCGTGAAAAGGAATTCTGCGACTCTACACTCGATTGCTTTTCCTCAAAGACCCGGATGTGTGAGACACAAGCTGAAATTGAATTTCATATTAAATTTGAATTGTGAGATTTGAATTTAGAGAGGTGATTTTTTTCCCATGAGTTTCCATATGGTTTCAGTGCAAATTAATTTAATTTCATAATTTCACATTTAAGTTTACCGGGATTCACTTTTAAACTAACATCAAAATTTGATCTCCGATTGTGCCATTTAGATCCTGTTTCTCAATACAATTATACAAATTAAAATCATACAAACTAAAATGATATAATATAAATTGAAATTATTTAAATTCAGTTTCTAGTGACAAATTTCTGCCCATACATGTCATGGTTGTCACTTGAATATAAAAAAAAATAAAAAATGAGGATTATTTCTTACATTCTTTTCTGTTTTTCATTTTTTTTCTTCTAAAATATAATATAGCATATAGTATCAGAATTTTAAAAAATCTAATTAAATCAAATTAAACAGTTTGACAAGCAAAAATTCACCTTTTTTGAACGGCTCACAACTCATCAACCGGTGACAAGGGGTTACATGTAGACATCTATGTTGCTGACTCCTTCTACAATACGCATTATTTCTTATCATATTAGGATTTCTTATTACGGTTTTTTTAGACAACAACACTGAAGAAATATCTGATGGACTCAACTGAGGCATCAAAGCTGTTGTGTCACCATTAAAAGCTGATGCTGATGTCAGTGCTGACATCTTCAGGTCTGCAGCACTGAACAAACTCACCCCGAGGGAAGACGACTTAGGATGCCCAGCCACCACTTTGCAGTGTGTGTCTCTTCCAGCCAGCTGGACTGAGTGGTTACCTGGGAGAAAGAAGAGCGTGGCACACAAAAACATACAAATGCACCTGCGATCACACACATGCACACACATAAACATGGCTACGCACATCATGCTTAATGGTCTCTGTGGAAAGCTGCCAAACTCACTGAAAATCTTGTTCTTCTCCTCCTCTGTCTTCCCTCCATCCTCCCACTCTCTTGTCTCTTTCCCTCTCCCCTCTGACCATCCCTCTCTCTTTCAGAAGCTCTTAAACCCTCTCCCCTCCCCAAACAATTTACCACTACCTTCCTTATGAAAGAAACAAACCAACATTGAAAACAAAAAAGACATGAGATGTCTGTGAAATAACAGTCTGTCATAATACGTGGTGTACCACACACAGAACAGGCCTGGAGACACAGTACCATCTTATATCATCCTTCCCATTGCCTAAAAGCACTTCAAGAGGACGTCCATTTTCTTCTTCTAATTTCTGATTTAAACACAGAGGTCAGGAGTAAGGTTATTGCACAGAAAGCAAAGGTGGGGGCTGGAAAGGAATGTGTGGGGGACATCTTTAAATAGATAAAAGTTAGTCTTAGGCCACTCTGCCCACACATCGGATGGATTAGTACTTTACTGTGCTCCATTCTCTTTTCTGCAGAGACATGTTTTAAGATGCAGAAGATAACTTACAGAGAAGTGGTGGGTGGGTGAGACAGATGTCATCGAGATGCATTTAGTGGGGTGTTTCAGCATACTGATAATGGCCTCAAATAGTCCAGAGTATTGTTTAAAGCGTTAGTAGATGTGGAATGATATCAGTATTTGCATGAAGCTTAGATACAGAGCATACAGTTTTACTCCTTTAATGCTGTGGTTAAAGCTTTTCAAACATTATAACATAGATGGAGAGCAGAAGCAGTTGCACAAGATTATACCTTGATTCATTATTTGTGTGAAATGCTGTATCATGGCAGCCTGGCTCTGTTTGTTTATTGCTCACAACTTCAGTTCTGGCTTTGATTATAAAGTGGAAACCTTGTTCGCATGTAGGTGTGCTCGACCACCCAGAAGGGTCAACCAGTCACTGACCAGTGGAGGCGGCTAAGTGTGATGATGTTTAAGTCAGGTGTAGTTCTTGAAATGTATTTGCAACATTGGCAGCAATGTGAGAGCTCGATGAAACAATATAAATAGTAATAGTATTACCAGCCAAAAGAGCCAGAATTGAAGCCGGAGGAAGAACACAGCCTAAAATTTACCAAACAAAAATTACAAAAACAAATGGTCTGCCATTGAAGATTTCTGTTGTTTTCCGGTGTGTATGTGGTGGTCAGTGATTATTGATTAAATGCTCCAATAGTTTAAAATGTACCTGAGAGCCATGCCCAATATAATTCAACCGTAAACCTGCATTGAAACAACAACAAAAGTACATTATTTTATGTTTGGGTTCATGTTTGCTTTTTGCCAGAGCTTAACTTTTCCTGAATAGAATTTAACCCTGGAAACACCTCACTCAAAACAGGCCCATGATTCAATGAGAAAAGCTGACTTAACTTAGCCACAATCTTTTCCTTAACCAGGTGTTTTAGTTGCCCAAAATTAACCACGCTTTGCCCATAGTTTACTTGCAATAACCATGTTTATGGCAACACTTAACCTTTTAGCTGCCACAAACAAAATGTTATATTAGAAAATCAAAATGGATGAATCATCAAATGTTTAGCCTGCTACCTTGTCTGAAGAGAGGATTGAAATTATGGCAGATTGTAGTCTTTTGTTGGTACGATTTTGGATCATTATTATTTAAACCGGACTTTATATCACAAAGCGTTAACCAATGTTTTGTATGACTCTTTGAAATCACATCGAGTTCTTCATTCAGTTTTCACTAATTGCAACTGCCAGGATGCTTTTCAGTACTAGCCAACACTAATGTTTTCAGTTTCAAGTCAATCATTTGATGCTTTGAACGCAATGTAACTCTTTGACGAAGCTGACAAACACAAGGTCAGTGACTAAGAGCTGCCGTGTTTCAGATTACAGATGTTAACCTCTTTGTGATTTCTCGGTTTTTCCATCCTTGGTGTGCACTTGCAAACACCCCAACACCTACAATCAGAGTTTGTGTTTCTTGATTTGCATTGTAGTCAAGAATGTGAAATCCATGACATGCAGCAGTTTTTTTTTTTCCAGAGATCAATGAAATGAATGGCTGTGGATGACACAGGATAAACTGAATCAGATGTATGTGGTTTTGATCAGGAAGCTAAAAGGAAAGCGACATGGAATACTTCCTCTCCCTATTGTGATACATTGATCTTGCCTTTAATATTATATTATGCCCAGACACAATGGAAAAAAGGCTATACAATAGATCCTTTGATAGTGTTATTAAAAAAAAAAAAAAAAAAAATGCATTATGGTTTCATTGCTGCAACACATCTGTATAGTTTTCTTCTGTCCCAGATGTTTCTTGTTTTGGGTTGCAGGGACTTTGTACATCAGTCAACATTTTTTAACCTAAAAATGACTTTTTGATCTGGAGTGTTTGGTTTCACATCATGCAATGTCTGGTAACGAATGTCACATTACACCATGCCAATTGTCCCAACTGAAGGTTGTAAATACCTTTCACATCCATTCATCCATTATCTATACCCGCTTTATCCTGAACAGGGTCACGGGGGGCTGGAGCCTATCCCAGCTCACATTGGATGAAGGCAGGGATACACCCTGGACAGGTCGCCAGCCTATCACAGGGCCAACACATAGAGACAGAAGGAAACAAAGACCATTCATGCTCTCATTCACACCTAAGGGCAATTTGTAGAACCACCAATTAACCTGATGTGCATGTTTTTGGATGGTGGGAGGAAGCTGGAGTACCCGGAGAGAACCCACGCAGGCACAGGGAGAACATGCAAACTCCAGACAGAAAGGCCCAGGCCCAGATTTGAACCCGCAACCTTTTTTTTTGTTGCTGTGAGGCAACCATGCTTACCACTGCACCACTGTGCCGCCCGCCTTTTAACAATATTAAAAATTTAAAAAATAATGAATTAATAGAACGATGAATCAAATGACGAGATGAATTACTTGATAATCTGTAAAAGGACTCACCAGAAAAAATATTTTTGAAAATATAGCTGCACATTATTACAAAAGTGAATCAAAGTGTTTTTAGTGCATGTACACAAGTACTTTTTTCACTTGCTAATGCCATTTAAAAAAAAAATCCAAACTTAAAATGTACTTGCAGACATGATCACCACTGACCTTTTCTCTGTCATAATATCTTTCATAATATCTCACACAGACCTCTGGTGTTCTGCTTCAGTAGTGGTAAATATTGTAATGTATACAAAAACACCATGCTATTAGGGAAACAAATAGCACTAAAATACATAAGCAATTTAATTAAATTAAAAACAATTAGAATAGGGCCCCTTGCGTACTGAAAAGGAGGCCGTAGGAGTACAACTACTCGCAGCCACCCGCTAAATCTAAAAAAAGATATAATAATAATAAACTTTATTCATATAACACCTTTCACACAAGAAATGCAGCTCAAAGTGCAAGCAAGAAAATTACATGTAGTGTTTCACATAACAAAGATAGAAAACCAAAAGAATTGGACCCAAACAAACAAAATCAAAGTTGAGAATCACTGGAGAGGGGGGCAGAGTATGAATTTTAAGCGGTCTGAAAGTAGTAACCTCCCATACTGTTGCAAATAAAGAAAAAACCCTTCAACACTTCAACAAACAATCCCCCCAAATTTACAGAAAACCAGACAGCAGACTAAAGGTGTTGACCCTGTGGCGACACACAATTAACTGAGCACCAAACCAGATAGGTGAGGGAGAACATCACAGGTGCAACAAATTGCTCCTGATGAGCAAGACTAAGTGAGCCTGCATCCTGCATCCCAGATCTTAGGATCCCCATGATAATATCAATATTAACAGCAAATAAATATCACAAATGTCTGTAATAACTTAATACAGTCTTGCAGCACAATGCAATCAAACACACTATTTCCCATAAATTATGGAACATTTTGATTGTTGAAAATGTGATGATTTAATCACAAAAAATATTTGTAGTTCCCTTTGTTGCAACCAGTGTTCGCTACAAAGGATAGTCATTTTTCATTGTTTTAATTTTTGTATAAATGTCTAAAGGGATCCTGAATTGGTCTGTTCATCATGGAGGAACACAAATTTAATTTCAATAAATCTTGTCATAGTGTCAGTCACAGGCCTTCAATATGATTTTTTTTTTATTTTTATTTTTTTACTTCCCTCATCCAACTGACAGAGTTTATAACCTTCCATGCTGAGATTCATCTAAACCCAGGAGACAAACTGTAAATTGGGGACAAGGGGGACAGCTGGGGAATGTGTCCTGGCGAGGTCATGGGTTTCCTCATCCTCACAAACCTGTCTGGAGTGGACACTTCTTCACCTCCACCCTCCACCCTTACAGAGCCCCAGAACCCCAACAACACATAGGATTAATCCATATAATAAAGCGGCGGGCTGAATGGGTTTTGTAGAGAGCAGAAAGGAGGTAATGCTCTGTGTTTTCTAAATGGGAGAGCAGAGGGCCTTTCAGAGGGAAAACATGCTGATTACTGTATTGTAAAATGGCTTTTGATTCCCCCTGCCTGCTTTAATCCCCAGGACACAACAGTGGCCCTGTCTCCCACCAATGGCAATTGAGCCTCTAAGAAGACTTGTATTACTAGCAAGCAGGGTTTAATTGTGAACTCAATCAGTTATTAAAGAAGCCAGGGTGTGCTGAATTGGAGACTGGTGGGCCAGTCCTTCACTGCTTTTGACCGTTGTGGCTCTTTCTTTCGAGACTGTGGTTCGCAGTTTGTTGTTTGCTGTGCATAGGCCTGGGATGAATACAGGCTCCCCACTATAGAGTTCTTTCTTTTCCCTCCTCCCTCTACGTTTTTCCTCCTCTTCTCCTACTGGCTTCCAGGGAACGCAATTATAGTGTGGAATTTTATGGGAGGATGGAGCAGTGGTGGGGAGTGGAGGGTGAGCGGGCCAGCGAGGCTATTATCCGTCCCATAGGGTTGAATGGCTGCCCCCCCTCAGCGAGCACAAAAGGAGTGGCCAGAGCCGAACTGGAGAGCGGCCCCATCTTAAGAATGGCGGCGATGAGCAGTGACTGGTTCCTACTAGCTTTACGCCTCAACATGCTCACCCTGCAAAAACATTTGGTCCCAATGAGAGATTTATTAATCCTCAAAAACTTATAAAAGCATGAACCTCTGCAGATAACCAATCAAGTTCTGGTTCATGTACTTGTAAAATGACTATCTTTGAATTCTGGACAGTTGCTGGAACAAAACAGGCACATTAGCGATGTCAATTTTCACTATTCCCTACATTATATAGACTAAACAAGTGATTTTCTGAAGCTGGGGTCTGGACCCCCTAATGGGTTCCAAAGTGAATGTAAAGCTTTATTCAGACTGCAGGTAAATCAGAACTTAATTTGGACTGTCTCCATTTGATTATATGATTTGGTTTGATTAGGATTTGGTGTCTCCAGACATCACCAACCTGTTAGCATGGGTTGCTGTGGTCACTACGTACGGGAAGCTATGCTGGCGATGGGGTTTCCCGGTGCCAGCAGACTGTTAATTTCGGCGTCTGTCCATAGAGCGCTGTTCTCGGACAGTGGTCTGCTCATGGTACCACAGATTCTGATCTGTCGAGCTGCAAATGACATCATCATTGTGTATCATGTTGCGAGTAATGCAACAAATGTGATCTGCGGCACCAGAGTGTCCGGACTGTGTGTTGAGTTGCATCTGTAGAAATCTGATTGCAATCGCATTTTAAACCACCTTGAAATGTGGTTTGGATCCGATACACAAAAATGACATTTAATGTTGTAAAACAAAATAATAAACATGATGAAAATAATCCTTGTATTTTCATCAATCAATGATGGAAATACAAAGTAATTTGTCACGTGTACCAGAGTCATAAATAATTTTGAGAGCAGGTCTTAACTGACTAGACGTAAGTGAAAGTTGAGTTATGTTTAAAATGCTGATTCCACAACATAGAAACACAGGTGTGTTTGCTGAAAATAAACTGTATATTGTGTTTGAAAAATGGCTGTTGTCTGTAAAAGCAGAAGTAGTGTGATGTCAAAGGGAGGCTGTAGCTCAGTTGGCAGAGTGGGTTGCACACTAATCAGAAGGTTGGTGGTTCAATCTCAGCTCCTCCTGTCCACATGCCTAAGTGTCCTTGAGCAAGACACTGAACCCTAAAAAAAAAAAAATTCTCCCCATGGTGTACCATCAGTAAGTCACTTTGGATAAAAGCATCAGCTAAATGTAATGTGTTAAATGTCTTGTGGTCACTTAACCAGCATTTTAGTGGCAACATCATAGTATGTTAATACACATTTTGGATGGCACTGAAAAACAAGGTCATCCCAGTGACAGGCACTCATAAAGTAGGTTTTGTTTTGAAGGCAATGAAAAATGACTTTTTTAAATTCAATTTGGAGGACTAGTTAAAAATATAAGAAAAGGAACACAGGAAAAAAAATATCCACCCATGTACTGGTATGAGTCCAGCACTCTGTTTTACCTCAGCATTCCTTGCCATCCATCCGCCTTGTTCTCCATCACTGGACAATAGTGGATTGAGGACACCCTGAGCAGGGCAGCCTCTGTGCGCTGTGTGCCAGTATGGGTAAATAGAAGTTCTTTAATATCCGCCGGGGAGATGAGAGGTGGGAGAGGGGTCAGAGTATGGAGCTCACTGAACTGGCAGCCATGCAGCCCATTGTTGCTGTTTGTTAACAGGTGTGTGTGTTTAAATGGGAGTCTTTGAGTGGAGCTGCTACACGAGCCCATGGGGCCCGGGCACCTCTCACCCCCTCACAGTGTTCTCATCAATGACAGCTTTTCAGCAGCCTGGGGGAGGAGGAGGAGGAGGAAGAGGAGGAGGAGGAGGAGGAGGAGGAGGAAAGGAGGATGATGAGGCTGGTTGAGAGATTAGAAGTGAGAGGACAGACTGCACTACAGTACACAGTGCTTAGCAGGTACATTACAGTCTGGGAAACTGGATTTCAAGTTGTATGGGAGGGAATGGAATATAGAGAGGAATACCACTTAATGTATACGTGTTTACATAATAACATACAATCCATCAATCAATACTTTTTCATTTTTGGATATTGAACTTATTCTTTGTAATTGGTACAGAGCACATAATCAGTCAGCTCTGTCTTTACTGACCACTCTGAAGTCGACTTATGAGGGGTGATCAAAGAGTTCTGAGACTGCTCCTGTTGCGTTAACAGCATTAACATGTATAAGTAAGTATTCCAGGTTACGTCACTTGATCAACAACGAGTTACATACATTTTTGTGACCAATGGTATGTGGATATTTACGATGACACCATGGACCTGAAACTTGAGCATTTATAGGGGAACAGAAAGAAGCGTCGGAGAGCCAGATCTGGTAAGTAGTGGTAGTGGGGAACAACGATTGTTTTGTTGAGAAACACATTTCCAATGCACTGTGAATGGGGGCGGTGTCATGTTGGAGAACTAAAGAAGGAGAACCATGATGCCATCATGCCAATGTTCAGGTTGTTTGTGCGGAATGTTTTCCCTCAGATGTGTCAAAATGCCACAGTACAACTTGGTGTTGACCGTTTGACCCTGGGGGACAAAGTCACGGTGCACAACCCCGCGAACCTCAAACAAAACCAACCTAGTTTTTGCACCTGACCTGACGAACTTTCTCTGATCTTAGACAGTAACATTCTGCCCCTGTTGAAATATGAATGACATGGAAGACAACTCGCCCGGCTCACTGCTTCATTTCCCGACTTTACACAATATTTGATGTGCGCTCTTCCCTCAAGTCCATGGTAAAATAACAAATTATTAGGTACCAGTGGTCACTAAAACGTGAGTAACACAGGTGCTAGTGTTGATCTTCCCGCTCTGTGCCCATTACTGTGCTACTCTCCGTTCATGCCCACCAGGAACAGTCTCAGAACAATTTGATCACCCCTCGTAGATTGTACCAAACAGGTACAGTGACTTCAGTGATTACAGTGTTGAGGTTACCAGGTTTGGTACCATCTTGGTTTACAGAGACAAAAACAAAAACCTGTGCTCATGAGCAATACCTGGACCAACAGTATGTTTCCATGACACCGTGATGCAAGTTAAAAGTGTCATTGTATTTGTCCATATTAATCCCCTTCATTATGAACATGTTCAAGAGGGTCCAATACGAGTATATAATTATTCTGGCACCGGTAACTCTTTGTGACTATGACTACAGAGAAAAGGGCAATATAGCAAGGGCCCAAAACCAAGGCTATTAGAGCAACATATCTTCTCTTTCTTGATAAACCAACTTTTCCACCTCAGCAAAGCATACTGTAAAAAGTATTATTTTAAATTTACAGAATTTTTTAAGCATACATTTAAAATGCACATAAAAACTGGTCCTATGGTTGCGTGATTATCAGGCACATACCACATACATTAAAATTAATTTTGCAGTTGAGTTCCTGTTTCAATCACAGCCGGATCTTTGTCATTCCTTTTCTCTCTTTCCCCAAATCTCCTGTCTTTTTCTTCTCCACTATTTAAATAAAAGCAAAATGCCACGAAATGATCTTACAAAAGATTGGTGGAAATGTACCTGTTGATATGTTCTTTTCACTAAGAAAGAAAATAAATCGCTGTTCTTCCCAAAATGTTACTATTTCTTACTCTTCCTGTAAGGGATTTCATCGTTGGGTCTTTGCTCTTCTGTTGACACTTTGCAAAACTGTTTCACAGTCGGCTGGCCATCACATTTTCCTTCCCATGTCACCCCTGCTTGTGACACACCAAGGCCCATGAAAAAAAGGTCAAGTCTTACGCATTTTCACCACGCGTGTATCAGGAAAAATCGTTACCCTGTGGCTGTGGAGGTTTAAAAACAGAGGGCAGCAAGTCTCCCCCCGCTATATTGGGCTGTGTTGAGGATTACTGTTCTGAAAGTGACTGAGAGAGAGAGAGAGAGAGAGAGAGAGGGAAAGCTGTGTGAACGATAACCTCGCCACACTGCTCCATGGAACCCTGCCCTGTTAATAGTTTCCACCATAGGCAAGTGAGGAGGAGAGAGGAGAAAGAGGGGAAGCAGTGGAAGATGCTTCCTGTGTGGCTAGATGGGTCAGCACCACAGAGAAGGAAGCTGCCTTGGGCACTGTGGGAGAAGTAATGAAAGATGCAGTTTCCTCCTCGCGCAAATTAAAACGGGTTTATTGCTTGTCAACATGCTGCAGCTTCATTGGACGTGATTATTTCCTCACGTAAACATACACATGAAAACAAAACCATTTCTTTTTGCACAGGGAATGTCTTTCAAGCATAATATCTGGGTATATATGGGTGGCCATTTGAACTAATATTTGTTTTTTCTTCATTATAAACCTGATCAAGCCTGGTCCACTTTGGACTGGTTTGGTCTGGCCTGGTCTGAGTAGACCTGCTTGGTTTCCAGGTTATGTGTCTCAACACATGTTAATACAGCATCAGTCTATAAACATGGTTTGGTGGAGGTTCAATCTCTTTAAAGTAGACTTCAAGTTAGCAAATAAGTCCACAAATATTCTGTGTTGGATGCTCAGATGTGTCAACAGATTTGAAATCGATGAGATATTATTTTGTTGAACCTGGATACTGTGTTTTGTCAGTTCTGAGCCCTCACATGCGTTAGAGTATTTGTTCTTTGTGCGTGTTCTCTCCTATGTTTTCATCATATGCTTTTTGTGGTTGCCTTTAGGTTTGTTTGAGGTACTCTGTATGACTACCCTTTACTGGCTTTGACTGTACAGTGTGTGACTGCCTCTGGCTACTCTTAAGTGTGTGTGTTTTAGTGCTGACAGCATCTGTGTCCATCCAGGTTTCCTTGTTATCATAGGAGCTGATCACCATTTCCTGCCTGATCTGGATCACCTGGGCCTGGTGCTCTACAGGATATAAATTCTCTAAATGTTCTCATCCCTGCTAATGCCTACACATTTAGCTTTGTTTCCACAACATCACACATTATCTACACCCATCCACCACCTACACTACTGATGTTACTGACAGACACACCTCATACATGGGTCTTCTGTTTTGGTATTTTGGTCTAAAGTTACAATAAATGATGTTCTCTTATTGGCATTCTGTGTCCTTCTTGTTTTTGTCATGGCTATGACAAAGGTTAGGGCTTTGTCTTACACCCGGCACAAAGCAACACCAAGCGCAACGCAAGTGTCTTACAGAGTTTCAGACAGACGTACTTTTTGTTTTCTTGTTGATCGCCCATGTTGTTTGAATAGCAAATATACTTGCGCCCATCTGAGCGTCCATGTTGGTCTTACAGCAGAGTACAATTACCGACCAAAACGTGGTCTTTGGTCAAAGGCGAGGAAACATTCTGGTTTCCGTTTCTAGTCCAAGAAATATCGACCAATCAAGTTTGAATGGGCTTTGGCTGCATGTAGATAAGCGCACCTGGAGAGAGCGCGAGAGGCGGAACGCATCAGCTGAAATGCAGTCTCAGTAGCCATCAGCTTTCGTCAATGTTTTATGTCTTTGTTGTTGTGGTTTTAAATGTCGTCTTTCAACTCCATTCTGCCGTCTCAGGTTTCTAATTGGACTATAAAAGGAAGTCCAGATATCCGCTAGATACCCTGGAACACCCTAAATATTGTTTTTTGCCCACAGGGGTTACATCGTCATCAGACCAATAGTTGATGGCCAAAGGAATTTTCAGTAATGACATCAAATGAGAATTTATCAATAGTGCAGCAAATTTTTAGCCAACCATATTCTGTGACACACTCCATATGAAACTATGTGACCTAAACACTTTCCTCAACTCTCCCACTCAACCACATTCTAATGAATCATGGAGCCAAGAGATCCTGTCCTCAGGTGGTGAGATATGATTTTGATGACCATGCACGAGACAAAAACAAACTTCTGAAACCTGCAACGCCCAAGCCACCACAGGCCTTGGCACTGTCAGGCCGCAGTGGTAGAACAGTAGTCTGCAGTAAAAGGCAGCTATGCATTACAGATTATACATGTCGGGAGGGCCCTGCTGATACGGTGGGTTGAGGAAGCCGTCCACTCTCTCCCAATGGGATATCCTAACCCCAGGCAAAAATGAAGCATAACCGGGTTTTCCTCCTATAGGGGAGAGCAGCCGTGACATGTTAAACGCTTTAACTTAAATAGAGAGGAGTATATTTAGGATGAGTCAACATGAGAAAACAGTCCTCCATGCTTGAGTTAGAAAACCACATGGGTCTTTAACGTCTTTATTGTGAACTACATAGAAGAGATGTGATTCCAGAAAATGCAAGTGGAAACAAAGACAAGGATCAAATGAGTATTACACAGGACTGAACTTTGTGGTGTCTTTACAGAGATAACTGCAAACTTTTACATTAGACAATAAACCATGTTCAACATATTGTTTCCTTCAGTTGTAGTCTATTCCAATAAACGTATGGCTCTTCTGCCACTCTGTTTTATGCTGTTTCTCTAGCAACTGTATACAGACAGAATTTTATTAGCGGATGTGCTATTCCATTGTTATTGATTTGTTGGGTTTTTCTTGAAGATCTTGACCTTACTTTGTAAAGTCCCCTGAAATGACTGAATGTTGTAACTTGATGCCATATAAACACGATTTTTTTTTTTTTTTTTTTTTTTTTTTTTTTAAATATGCTCAATTTATGTTTGTGCATGTTGTACCAACAAGTATTATTCTTTAACAATTCAAATTATTGTGGGTCATGTGATAGGTGTTGTGATCACCAATTCAGTTCCCGTTAGCTCTGAAGTATTTCAGTGTCTTTCAGCTCCTTGTTTTGGTCAGTAACCTGACTGTTACTGGTTCATTCTCACTGCCCTCATAGATAGATAGATAGATAGATAGATAGATAGATAGATAGATAGATAGATAGATAGATAGATAGATAGATAGATAGATAGATAGATAGATAGATAGATAGATAGATAGATAGATAGATAGATAGATAGATAGATAGACAGACAGACAGACAGACAGACAGACAGATAGATAGATACTTTATTAATCCCACAAGGGGGATTTCTTTTTAGCTACAGCAGCATTATAGGTACTGGAAAAGCAATAAAATAACAGAGTAAAATTATTAAATATAAAAATGCACAATATATACAATAAAATAGAATAATATTAAATTAAATTAAAACTAACTAAACAATAGTGCAAGGATTTAAACAAACAAACAAACAAGCAAGAAAACAAACAACCAACAGTGCTATTGTTGTGAGATTGATTTTGCCAGAGGTGAGTTATTGTACAGTCTTATTGCAGTGGACAGGAATGATCTCCTGTATCAGGAATGATCTCCTGTATCTGTCCTTGTGACAGCGGAGCTGGAGGAGTCTATTGGAGAAAGTGCTCCGCTGTCCCTGCAGCAGCAATATGGATAATAATTTCTTCAGTGTCCTCCTCTCCACCACTTTTTTTTCCAGACTGTCCAGTTTGCAGCCAATGATGGAGCCGGACTTCTTCACCAGTTTGTTAAGTCTGTTGGTGTCTCCGGCTTCAATGCTGCCCCCCCAGCAGACTACGGAGAAGTACAGTTCACTGGCCACAACAGATGGTAGAACATCTCCAACATCTTGCTGCACACATTGAAGGATCGAAGTTTCCTCAAGAAAAAGAATCGACTCATCCCCTTCTTGTAGACAGCGTTGATGTTGGTCTTCCAGTTCAGTCTGTTGTCGATGGAGACACCCAGGTACTTGTATTCCTCCACCATGTCCACCTCCTCTCCCAGAACTCTCAGCGGTTGTGGAGCCGTCGTCCTTCTGAAGTCGACCACCATCTCTCTTGTCTTCGCCATGTTCAGAAGCAGGTGATTTCTACCAGCCCACTCCACAAAGTCCTCCACTACTGCCCTGTACTCCCCCTCCCGTCCATCCCTTATACATCCTACCATCGCAGAGTCATCCGAGAACTTCTGGAGGTGACATGACCCCGAGTTGTACTGGAAGTCGGTGGTGTACAAGGTGAACAGGAAGGAAGACAGAACAGGTCCCTGTGGAGCTCCAGTACCACTGACCACCGTATCAGACAGCACACTGCCCAGTCGGACAAACTGTGGTCTGTCTGTCACGTAGTCAGTGATCCAGAAGATGGTGGACGTGTCCACCCTCACCACCCGCAGCTTCTCACTCAGCAGCAGTGGTTGGATGGTGTTAAATACACTGGAGAAATCAAAGAAAGTGATTCTCACAGAGTCACCGGTTCCATCCAGGTGAGACTGAGCTCGTTGCAGCAGGTAGATGATGGCATCGTCCACGCCCACATGAGGCTGGTACACAAATTGCAGAGGGTCCAGTGAAGATTTCACCAGCGGCCTCAGGTGGGACAAGACCAGCCTCTCCAGCACCTTCATCACATGAGATGTGAGGGCAACCGGTAGTCGTTGAGGCCAGATGGAGTCGTCTTCTTAGGGACAGGAACCAGGCACGATGTCTTCCACAGCACCGGGACCTCCTCCTGCTTCAGGCTCAGGTTGAAGAGGTGTTGCAGGACCTCAGCCAGCTGGACGGCGCAGGTCTTCAGGACCCCGGGGCTGATGCCTCATTGTTCCGCTCCAGGGAGCCCCTGGTTGTCTCTCTCTCCCCTTGAACCCAGTAATCTCCTTCATACCGGTCCACACCTCTCTTACATTGTTCTGCTGGAGTTTGGCCTCCAGCTTCCTCCTGTAGGAGTCCTTGCACTCTCTCAGCTTCTCCTTCAAGTGGCGCTGCACTCTCCTGAGCTCCTCCCTGTCCCCAGACCTGAAGGCTGCTTTCTTCTTATTAAGAAGCACTTTCAGGTCACTGGTGATCCACAGCTTGTTGTTGGGAAAGCAGTGTACAGTCCGGGATGGTACGGTGGTGTGTTCACAGAACTTAATGTAATCTGTGATACAGACCGTCATGCTGTTGATGTCCTCCCCATGTGGTCCACACAGCACATCCCAGTCCGTGGACTCAAAGCAGTCCTGCAGGGCATCTTTAGCCTCCTGTGTCCACCTCCTCACAGTCCTGGTGGTTACAGGCTGCCTCTGCACCAGAGGAACATACTTTGGTATGAGCAGGACCAGGTTGTGATCAGACCTACTAAGGGGGGAAGGGCAGTAACACTGTATGCATCCATGGCATTAGCATACAGTAGGTCCAGAGTTTTATTGTTCCGTGTGGGGCAGTTCACATACTGGTGCAAAGTTGGCAGTACTATATCCGTTTAGACACAGTGGAGTAGATGGTGTCCACTGCTGCCTCGGCATCAGCTGATGGAGGTACGTACACAACGATGACAATGGCGGACGAGAACTCCCTCGGCAAATAATATGGACGCATCCCCACGGCTAAAAGTTCAATGTCCGGGCTACAGAAACGTTTCTTCACACACACATGGTCGGGATTGCACCACCTCTCATTCACATAAACTGCAATCCCTCCACCTTTCTTCTTGCTGCTCTGTACAACGTCTCTGTCAGCCCGAACAGTCCTGAAGCCGGGTATGGCTGCACTGTGGTCTGGGAAATGTGAGTGCAGCCATGTCTCAGTGAAACACATGATGCTGCACTCGCAGTACTCCCTCTGGGTCTTTACCAGCGCGCCGAGCTCATCAGTCTTATTGGCCAAGGACCTCACATTTCCCATTAAAATTGCCGGTACCGATGGTTTATATTCCCTCCTCTTCGCCTTCAACTTAACGCCAGTTCTGCAACCCTGATATCTTCTCCGAAGCATAATTTCCAGATGCAGGCAATTTCTATTCATCAAAAATCCACTATACAGCACCTTCCATGCACCAAATGGCAGACATGCAAAGTTAGCAGCCAAATGATGAGCATAGATTTGTAGACTTTTCTGTCAGGTGTTGGTGGAGACAAAAGCAGAGCTAAAAAGGAGAGTGAATGTTTGACTTTCATTTTGTGAAACACAACTTTAAATGAATATTGATATTGCACCATGCCTTCTGGATGTGTAAATGTACATGAGTCTGTTAACACATTCAACATGACAACTTTATAAGCTCATAATATACAGTATAATGTTAGACTGTACCCCGAGGGGCAAGGAAGGAAGGTTTAAAGCTGACTTTCTTTGCTGAGGTGAACAAATTCAAAAGTTTGAGGCTCTCTCTTGAACATATTTGTGATAAGATAATCAGAATAAAACCCGAGCAAGTTCCATTTGAAGGCATTGAGATTTTAGAATATTTAATTACAAATTAAAATTCAATTTCAATGCACTACAAGGTAGGCTATTGTACAATGTAAATAAGGTAGACTGTTATAAAATGCAAGTGTCAGTGTGGGAAATAAATGAATATCAGTGTTAGTCACCTTCAATTCCTCACAGCGTGTTAATTCAAATACCAACTGTATAAAATCTCAGGGTTCCATTTTTTAGGGAAGACAAGTTGCATTATTTTGAAATTGGTCACACATCATTTGTCAGTGAGCAGATCATTTGAAAACAATAATCCTATGACAGAGATTTGTTGGATGGAGTAGCCACATGGAGGGGGGTCACGGAGACCTTGCAGTTACCCCCGTGACTGATCTGCATGTGGATTCCGAGCCGTCATCAGTGGAAAACATATGTAACAATTGTGATTCTGAATAACACGACTTTGAACTGCATTTTTCTCTGAAGCGCATGCTGAAAACAAGAGGGCTTCCAAAAAAGACGTACACTTGAGGAGTAGCGGGAACACAGATTGACAGTCTTTGGTTTTGTGTGTGTTATTCTAGAGCATCTGTCTTCCTGCTCTGGCTCAAAGAGACAAGCCGGAGGAAGCATTTTGCTCCTCTCCAATGCCTTGAATGTGGGGAGGAAATCATCCGCACATTGCGTGAGACTAGACCGTTGTTCGCTGGTGTCTGTGACAGGAATCATCAGCACGGCATTAATTAGGGATAAATACAAAGCATAAACAATAAACACGTGACCTCAGAAACCACAACTACCTCCCATACCAATCCAGGGCCTCGCCAAAGAAAGTAAATACAATAATCTTTTCAAGATTAGTTTCCTCCCAACTAGCCAGAGAGCCTGGCTATATGAGGACTTAAGTGAAATGCGTTATTCAGCAGATAGGAGTTTAAGGATGTCATTCATTGGAATCAAGTAGACCAGCATTAGATTGTGTTTCACATGGCAGCTTGGCAGGGTCACACTGCAGATGTGCATCTTGGCATATCATGTCAATTCTAAAATAACCTGTTTTTGAGTGTTGTGGGTCTAGGTCCATGTCTGACTTTTGCGAGAGCGCCCGTTGGAACTGATTTGAATGTGTTTATGGCGAACTGTGTTTAAATAGTTGTGTGTGTGTGTGTGTGTGTGTGTGTGTGTGTGTGTGTGTGTGTGTGTGTGTGTGTGTGTGTGTGTGTGTGTGTGTGTGTGTGTGTGTGTGTGTGTGTGGTTGAATGGGAGTAAGTGAGTGCGTGCAGAAGGGGGATGGTTGAGGGGACAGCTGTAACGGAATCACTTCATAAGTGAAATACCACTCCCTGCACAATAGTCAGCCACAAACCAGAGCTGTGGTGCAAATGTTTTTCCAACATGGCATGGATTTATCCCTGCATACTGAGATAAAAAAAAAAAAAAAAAAAATCATTTTTTTACTTCCTTCAAATGAGAAACCAGAGAATGTTATAACTGGTACTGTCCAGGTTTGGGGTCTCAGATACACTTCCTGCAAACAATTTTGAAATATGTTGGCTCTTTTTGTCAGTTTTTAAAATTTCCTGTGCAGGAATGTTGTTCGGAGCCTGAGTTGATGATCACATATGTCTTCCCCGCTGTTTCACCGTTTCATTTTGAAGACAAGTTTACTGAGACAGGCTTCAGAGTTCCTGTGTCAATGAAGACAGTCTATTGAAGGGCAGATAAAGGGTGCTAAAATGCATTCGTTCTACATAGTTTCACATGCTGAGAGCTACTTTGCATCCATCGCCCAGAAGGGTTAAGATTCAATAGCCTCTCACCCTGAATTTGTAGAATGGCCTTATTGAGGAGGCCATGGGGATGAACTACATTCCAGCGGCCTGCTGGGAGAAAACAAGATGGCCGTGTGTGACATGAGGCTTTGTTGGCGGGCGAGGGATGTCTCTCATGGCCATCAGGGTGTCAGAATCAGTTACCTCTAATCGCTCCTGATAGGCAGAGAGGGCCCGAGCACAACCGCAGGGCCTCGTGATTCAAATCACAACTGCTTACAAAAACGCACCATGACCACACATTGACAGATTAACATTCCGCATGTTTAACTCATATCTCAGGAGCTGTGAACAAGCAGTGGCGAGCTCCCTCCCAGATTCCAGATCACATTGTTCGACCTTTTTTCTCTCGCACCCTCCGTGATGTGAACCTGAGGGAATGGCAGCGCTGGAATGTCCAACATGGAATTCCTCTGAATGGCCATTTGACCTGACTCACCACTTAGTGTCAGCACAAGGAACACAATCATTAACAACTGGACCATGGTGACCGCTGAGGAGAATGGTTGCTGTGACCCAGGCCTCATGACCTGCATGGCCACTTACAGATGCGGGCAGGGAAATCCTATGGCCCTGATTCCACCATTAAAGCTGACCTTCCTGTTTCAGTGATGGAGAGGAGGTATTTATTTCAGTTGTCCAATCCTTCTTAATGAGTTATCACTGTGGTAATGAGTTGTTTAGTTGTGTTATGCATTACGTAGTCCATGTTACAAAAAAACAACAAAAAACAGCTCTATAATTTGTTGTTTTCTGGTTCAACTGATACGAACACATGTTTATTGTTGATATTCTTTTACCTTTCTACCAAGGGATTCACTGATCTGATTTTCACACCAATACTGCTTCAGATGCCTCAACTCATCTGCCATCACCATACAATTCGTTCTTATTTACAAATTTCTGTTTACCTTATTGCATCAAACTCAATGGGAAGCACTTTTAAGGCACTATAAACTGCGGAGGACTGTTGTGACTGAATTAATGTAACATCCCAGACACTGAAACTGTATTAATAAGCACCAAACGATCCATTGAGTTACATGGCCTTGGTTGTTTGCCACTTTATTTTCAAGTTTGTTTTTCTGTAGAAAAAGGTAAAAAAAAAATGTCCACACTAACTTTTCAAACCACTCCTAAAACAGAGCCCCCTTCTTTGTTCTCTGCATTCTCCGTATGTTCCAAACAGTTATACTTTCGCCCAAAATGTGGCTAAATGTACAGCGTCCACAATTGTTCTCTCCACTGTTACAGCTCATCTCCCACTGTGAAGAAAAACATTTGTGAGTCACAAAATATTAGGATTACTGATCACACTGGAGGCCATACCCAGACCCTCATTCACAAAACAAAGCTTGAAACAAAGTCAAAGATGAAGCAATGACAAAATGCAATGTGCAACTCAAATCCTTGTAACAAATTTCATATATTTATGCAGCAATTAATAACATCAACAACTAAAGCCTTCCATAAGCCACAAGCGGAGCCCAAATGTAAAATACAGGTACAATCAAACTAACAAGGTCGGAAGGTCTTTGTTGGCTGAAAAAAAACGTAGTTATAGGTACATGATTGTTGCAACTTTGACACTGTTATTAATTTAAAACAAATCAAAATGAAACTGCAGTAAAAACCATTTTGTTTTTCCAGTAAGTTTATTGCAGTCTGGTTAGTATGTTCACAGGTAGACACTTAGATCTACAAATGACAGTGGAAGCAGCATCTGGTGGAGTGTAAAACATGCGCCTGCCAGCAGTATGAGGCCTCCCCTCACCACTTTGACCACACGTGCTCTCCTATAGCTCCTCTGGCACAGAACCATAACAGTACGCCATATCACTTTTTCATGTGAAGTATCTCCCACTGTTCTCCTGCACAATCCACAAGGTCTTCATGCGGATTGGGAGTGATAGCAGGTTACTTCTCAACATAAGACTCTTTCCATGAGAGTCGCGGTGGTGCACCTGTTTATTCAAAGCCCAGAAAATGTCAGAGCTACTGCGGTAGATGATTCCTTGTCTTTTCGAGTCAGAGCGAGTGTCAGTGAGTGTCTGAGACGTGTCATTGCTTGGCCAAAATTGCAGAGCGGAGTTTTGCTCTCCACACGAAAACATGCCACGTTGGTTTCATTTGATATCTGATCACAGATTATGCTCCCCAGTCATAATTAGGAAATATCTCTTTCGAACATTTTGTGCCAGCAACATTATATTATGGTTGAAGGAAACCATTCATGCATGGTTGAAACAGCAGCGCTGAAAAAAATACGTCACTTTTGAAAAATGTACTCAAGTGTTCAGTCTTATTTGAGTCCTTTTTTTTTTTTTTTCTTTCTTTCTCTGAGCACCCGAATTAGTTTAACCAACACTTGTCAACAGCCAAACCATCAAATAACTGACATGCAACATATTTGAAACCAAATGTGAGCAAGCTACCACAACAAGCCTAAGAAAACCAAGCTCCTCACAGGCAGGGGGCTGTAAATGAGTCCAAATAATGACACAACGCCACCCAGAAACAGCTGTTGGGGAATGATGGGAAAGGAGAAGTGGACTGACGGGGCACTTAGGACTCATGTGGGGTCCTTTTCAGGGCCGGGGAGGAGGAACCTGTGAAAGGGCCTGCCACAGGGGAGAAAGGAGCCTCTCATGGCCCATTGTGCATGAATGCGCCAACCTCTAGACCTGTCTCCCTCCTGACCCACTCTCATTACCCCGGCTCTCCTGCTCTCACCCAGTAGGAATGTTTGTGTTTGTTTGTGCACCTCTTTCACTTTCTTCCACCTCTATTGTGACTCATTTGACGCTTCACAAACTTTTGTACAACCCCACATTGCTTTATATTGCAATCAAAAAGGAAGTATGAAAATGATCTCCAATACTCATATACACATATCAACTTAGATAATCATTCTTATTTGTTAACAGTCTTATTGTTAGAATTTTTATATCATTTTGGTCATAATAGTTTGGTTGTACTTACTGCTGTAAACCTGAAAACTTCTTTGAAAGGAAAAGATGGTAATGCTTAATGTTTACAATTATTCTCTCTTTTTGTTGTGAACAGCTATCACAGTTTACACAGTGACCTCTTTTTCTAATGGATTCAATTTATTCTCTACCCTTACCACAGACTGTATAAGTGGACGTAGCTTCTGGGTCTAAAAAAAAAAAGGCCAATGCAGGAGTGCCTTAAACTGCAATACCACTGAGGGCCGCTAGGGGTTGGATCCAAAAAGGCTCTGGAATCCCATTCAACTTCTTTCATGAAATACAACGTCAATACATTTTCCTATCCTTCTTATTCGTTTTCTGGTCATCCATCTAAAAATAATTTTAACTCAAGGCTTCAGAATGGCAGTTCACAAACCAATGGGTGATGTGCTGTTAGCTGCCACTTGACCCTTACCAAATACGATACTTTATCTCAGGGTATTTGCTTCAGTGACGTCAATCCACACTAAAAAAAAATAGGCTGTATTTAATTTTGCCCAATCCACTGCCACAGTCAGTATTTCCACTGATAACAATACTGAGCAATCAGATCAGAACTTCTATAATTCTATCTGTGAAATGAGAACAATATATAAAATGAATTGTTCTGACAACAAATACATATCCATCATTTTCCATGTTGGAAGTTACATCAGTCACCCTGAGGAGTAAAATGTTACCATCATAAAATGATGGAGGTCAAAAGAAAAACTTGTAATAAACTTTAGTTATGTTTTTGTGAATGACTGCAATGGTTCCTGCCATTATATCAGCTCTTTGAATTTGAATGTAAAATACATGGGCTTAGATGGATAGATAGTTACTTTATCAATCCCACAAGGGGACATTTTTTCACTACAGCAGCATTATAAGTACACAGTATGTGGCACTATTTCAATATAACATGGGAAGCTTGGAGTGAAGAGCACTGGCTCCTTCACAGCATACGACCAGCCCCCTTTGTATTTTATGAATGTAAGTTCATCAGCTTCGATTTCATGCAGACTCAGCTTGACTTGGATGGGTGAGTCTTCCATGCCATGTCTTGACATTGCGGCTCTCCAGCTTTGTCATCATGGGGCCTCTAAAGCACCAAGTGTTCAGTGTGCAGATAGTTTTCCTCATAGACCCAGCCTCTAATCTGCAAGATTTACTGCGTACCTCGTCCCACCCCTGTAATTAACAAACTTCCTAATAACTCACCTCATACAGTTATAACATTTACTATTCCTACATACCAGCACACAACAGGACCTATTGAGATGTCAGCTTCAAATTGAAAACATGAGGTCGTTGCCATAGTGACAGTCATCACTCAAACCAACTCTGCTTCAAGCTGTGTTCACTATTCTTCTGCCAGATCTGAAGATCTTAGTGAGGGAACTTCGAGTAACATATTTTAGGAAAGAGAAAAGAAGGGATATGACCCAAGAACAGGATTACTGCGGGCCACAAATCACAGTTTGTTTAGCTGTGAAGTTACTTAGCCAGCTTATAAAAGATTAATCAAAGAAAGATGAATACACATGTAAAAAAAGCCCAGACATCTTCTGTCAGAGTGAGCCAATCCTGATGTGACCGCGCTCATGCTGGAAGTCCAGGTCATCCAGACTGCTGTGTTTCACCCAAACTGACATGGACCCCGACGACCACAGCACGTCAACCAGTCGTCTGAGGCAGGCTTTGGGGTCAACTCTGTGCCCGTGGCTCAGCGCAACAGCACAAGTGTCTGGTCAGACCCGCTAGTCGGGCACCACGCCCTGCCAACAACCACCGTCTGACAGCTGCTGTTGCCTCAACAACCTGCGCGCATGGGAAACGTCCACCGAAAGCCATGCAGACAGTTGGGACATGACAGGACAGGAGCGGCCCAAACGTCTGCGTGCCCCATCACTACAACTCCATGTGGAACATGTAGTATTCTTTAATGGCCTGAGAGATGAGAGGTGTAACTGCAGGTTGCAGGCCAGAAAACTGGCAGCAGTTTGAAATGGATTTTACTGCTGCTCCGAGACTTAATAGCACTTCCCGGTGAGGTCCAATGCGTTTATGTATTTGTGGATCACATTTTACTGCAATTCAGCTCAATAAAAAGGAGAAATATAAGGGTAGACGTTTTCTTTGGAAGGATTAACACAGGACCACATGCAGAAACCATGACAGTCAAAATTAGAAACATATTAAACACAAACATATTAATTTTTCCTCTGTTTTCTGCCCAAGCCTGCTAATTGATAGAACACATCCTAACATGTCCTGGTAAGGTGATCCTAAAATGAACAAACCGAGCAACTATTCATTCAGACCACATTTCATTCCACATTTTGTGAACGGCTAATTAAAATCATCACTAAGCAAATTCAAAGCAAAGAACTTATTTTTCTAATCTTTCCAAGCATTAAACCAAATGCGAGAACACAAATGTGATTATTGTGCGAGAACATAAATTTGATTTGTTGTGTATACAGAACTCAAAGCAAAAGATCCTGATTGACATCCTGCAGTGAACCATGTCACTCCTTTATCCTCTAATGAGATTTATAACACATATGGCACTTCACAGTTGTATTCAAATCTCAGAGGTTGATTGATTAAAAAAAAACAAGCTTTATTTACAGAATGGCTTGAAAGTATAATTCATAAGAACTGTGAGTAATTATGAACACCAAATTATGGCATTAAGCCAAACATGTACCGTGTTTAAGAGGCCTCTTTGCATCAAATTAGTTTGTGGTGGCAAACAGCTTTCTACATCCAGAAACACACCATGAAGTAATGGTGCCCGTGTAGTTCCTGCTCAACAAGTTGACACTTGCACTGCAAATGAAATGTTTATGATCAGAGGGATTCTAACATCTAGGTTACCGGCTCAGTCAGCCTTACTCATCAGGAACAATTTGCCGCACCTGTGATGTTCTCCCTCACCTGGTGGCAATCAGCCTGCTGGCAGGTTATATATAGAGGCTGGGTTGGTGATCAGTTGTGTGATTGTCTCCAGAAGGTCAACACCTTCAGTTGACGATCTGGTTTTTGTTTTGGGGGTGTGAAGTGTCAAAAGTTTCTTTTTGGTGTTGTTTTGTTTAGTGTCGTTTTCTCCTTTGATTGCCATTTCCAGTCAGCCTTAAATTTTTATTTCTGTTGCCTTTTCCCAGTTACCAACCCAATGATGTAATTTTGTTGACACTTTTTATTGTGAATGCTGAGTCAGCCGAGACGGCCTGTTTGATGGACAGAAATGGCAGTGCAGCCTGTTATTCCCAGGGCCTCAAATACTGATATTTTGTCAAAGCTGTTGGCATCAAAGAGAAATGTACATCATGCCCTTTAGCGTTGGCACCAAAGAAAGGAGGTCATTTGACAGAGCAGAAATAGTGACAGTCAGCCTGGGGAGAAACTTGGACAGAACAAAAACTGGACTTTGAACTGGTAGACCATTGTTTGAATCTGTGATAAAGCAAAAGTCAGCACCGATTTCTTTTAAGCAAAGTAAGCTCCCTACACATTGTAACAGTTAACTTACACAGAGCAATTTATGTGGCACACATAACTTTCGTTACCTAAAGTGTTATTTTAACCCAAACTATGATCTTTTCCTAAAACTAACCATATGATTTTTGGTGTCTAAATCAAAGGCACCTTGCATGTATCGCCAAGAGACCAGCCAGCTGCGATAGAATATCAGTCTTGGATGTTCTGAGATGAGATCGGTTGGACATTATCGATCTTTCCCAAAATGTCAGAATAGCTATTTATTGGTTTGACGGTGTGGTGGACTGAATGAATGGACAGGTCGTATAGTAAAATGCAGGTTTTCTCATACACTGTCCTTTCTAAATCAGCTCCCTGCTAACTTTGGTTGTGTATTAAAGAAGCAGCGGAGTTTGGAGGAGGACTGTCAGGGCCAGAGCCTTGCCTTAAACAAAGACATGTGTTACCAAAGGGGTGTCAGCCTGCTCGCTACCCAGCACTGTGTAACCCAATCTCCCCACACTCTCATCCACTGAGGGGGGTTCTTCAGAAGAAAGGGTTAACTATGTTGATCAAAGACTCAATGACGGACCAAAGGACTTCTCTAGCTCATCAGTGTGACCCCGGTGCATCCATCAGCCATTAGGACGTCAGGACTGCGGCGAGGCAAGGCCCAGTTGGTGTGCAGGCAGTGGAGGGGGAGAGCGGGGATGACGGTCTTTGGGAGCAGGGGTGCTGATGGGCCTGTGTGGTAGATGGGGAGCTGGTGGGGGGAAACGAGACCCGCAGAGACAAGAAAAAGAGGGGAAAAAACTGGGAGGAGGGTTGCTGGATTAAAGCCCCAACCAGCCTTTAACTTCTCCCAAACCACATGGAGCTGGTGTCCAATGCCCTACATATTCAAAGGCATGTACACTAGCCCACTTCCAGCCTGTGACACAGATGGAGATAGAAATATACAAGCACAGGGCAACCAGTTTCTCTGATGTTGCTTTCTCTGTGGTGCACTCTGCTGACAGACTGAGTTAGCCATCAACTCTCTGAGCAGGAGATGGACAAGTTCACTTGTGTTAAGCAAACTTTGTCAACATGCTGCTCATCATTATCTGCCAGAAACACTTAAAATCTGCACTCCTTGTTGGGTCCAACACAGCTGAAAAAGACATTAAGTGTAGTAAGATCTTAGTTCAAACAACAGGGCCCAGTGTTTCTTGCAGCGCACTTAGCTACATGTTGAGCTGGAGCTGTTTGCGTGTTGTTCCGGTGACCTATTCCATCCCCATGGAAAAGCAGCAGATTCAGCCGAACTTTCCACGTATGTGACCCACATCATGGAACCTCTTCACCTCCACCGCCGCTCTTTCCACAGGCTAGACAGGGAAGGATGATACACTGGCACAGAATCCCACTGGCACTGGCTCTGTACTGGGGTTGGCTATTCCTGAATTATCCTCTTGAACTGACTCCAAAGTGTCGCTGTTTAGTGGAGAAAAAGAGTAATGGACTTGATGCTGCTGCTACAACTTGTTGATTTACAGTAGCAAACTAACTGAGCCGGGGGGGGTTTGAGGTGAAGCTGCTTAAGGTGTGCAAATTATTTTGAGGATTTTTGTGTAGCTACTGACAACAGAGTTTTGTGTAAGTTCACAAATGCTCAATAGGCCCAAGTTTTACAAATGGCAGCTGCGGAGTGTCAAGTTCTGTGGTCTCAGCTGTGTATCATATCGATGTTGTCTTTATCAGAACAGATCATTTAGAGTGCAGCACTTGGAGCCTTTCTGGGTTACTTTGGTTTGGACAGAGTTAATTCATTGTAATTTTAGTCAGTTGAGTTTATTATTTGCAGCATTAAAATGATACGCCAAATTCAATTTGTTAAAAAACAGATAAATTGTGGTTTAGAAAAAGGAATTGCTTAGCAATTAGCTGTTAAAATTCCTGCTGTGTCCTTGGAAATATTGTACCTCAGTATATGTTAAAAGCAATGGGCCATGGAGAACTTATTACAAAGACATAATTTTTGTGAAATTAGTAATTTGCTCCTTCCAGAATATGTCTTCTGATTTGTTTCGCAGAGGGTGAGGGGGTGAACTGCTAAGAAAAGGGCCCTCAAGGGTCTCATAGTTTTTCCTTAGGTGGAGTCTGCTTTTAGAACCCCGACCTCACTTCATGAAAACAAAACATGAGGAGAAAAATAACCTCAAGGAGAAGCCGTGGCCTCGACAACCACTGGACACGGAGCAGCACAAAAGCGCGTGTGGGCTGTCCTCGAACTCCCTTCACCAAATGTGTCCACGTAGAAACCCACTTCCCATAGGGATGTCTGTCTTCTCCTAAAGAGGTGGCATGCAGACAGCAGCCTGGGGTGAGCAGACAAGTAAATGTGCTCTTTAAATCTACTGAATGAGCTTTGCACACATCATGAACACATACAAATACAGCAGCGCCTGGGGTTAGACCCATCCCATCGTCTCAGACTGCTGATGCTGTCCTTACTGTAGCTGTGAGGCTTGAGGGCGTCACCGCATAAGTATTAACCTCGCTCATATTTTACAAGCACCGCTTACTGCCCCAGTCCAACATAAACAGGTGTGCACGCCAAATTGGGCGTCATTACTCCCCAGGCTAATGTCTTGTGTGCTTATATATTTATAGTTAAAACTTGCACTTTGCTATCTGTAGATATAAAGTAATTTACAGTTTCTTTATTGGACTTTTTTTTTTTTCCTCAGCTAGAGCTATATGTTGGGGGAAAGTTGCTTTTGCTTTTCATAGTGTTTGATTAGGGGATTCACATTAAACTCAAAATTTAAAACTATTGCATCTTTCCTCCCCCTCCCCCCCTATTTTCATTTACTCTTCATGCATAGCATTTACTTTTTAGTTTGACTGTTGAGTTCAGTTTATTGTGATTTGCATGCCACAGGATAATTTGAAAAAGATCTCTACTGTCTGTATGGAAAAAGCACAAAAAAAGTTCAACAAAAACCCCAAGCACACATCAGAAACCCAGGCCGGGCCCGTTATTTGGACAATACAGTTGCATTATGGATGGAGGCAGTCAGGTAGTGCTCCGAGTCCTCAGTCTGGGGTCTTGACGATCCCCACTTTGCCTTGTGGTCTATGATGTCACAGAGGGTTTTGCCTTTGAATGGCCATGTGTTCCTCACCACTAATATCAAACAGATGATGAGAAACCTCCAAATGATGGTCTTTCACGAAGACAAGCAGTCAAAACAAAGTTATAGGAACACAGAAAAACACCACACTCCAAGCGATCACATGACCAAAAAGACTATGCGTTCTTAATTGCTGCAGGCTGTGCGGCGGGCAGCGTTAAGTATTCTGTGCTCTTCTTCTTTGTTGAAAATTGAATTCTGGACCTGTGTTATCATGACACACAGACAGACTGAATTTATGTCCGCAAGGGCTGCTGAGAAATGTTTTTAGCACAGTAGTACTTCCATGATTTTCTATTACCTTTAACCAAAGCTTTCACATCCTGGAATAACAAACACGACTTAAAGGATTGCCCACAATAATCCGTCATCCATGGCACTGTTACACAACATCCCTTTCCTCAAGTCTGTAATTGAAGTGCGGTGTCTAGAAGACAAACCTTCTCACTTGGTGTCTGGTTAATCTCAAGAATCAATTCAGCAGACGTTTGACTCCTTGATGTTTTTTTTATTTCATCCCTTCATTTGGGTAATTAATTTTTTTTTGTCACCCTTTCTACCCCCTCCCCCCTCTCCCTCTCTCTCCCTCCACCCTCGTGCAGCTGTGTCTTATCTCTGAGAGGCCAAGCTTCTGATCCGAGTCTTCGTGCCAAAGTTACAAATTACAAAAGGAGGCAGAACATTGGAGCGAATTCAAAGGAATTTGGGAGGGTTTTTGTCACTTCACAAAAGAGGGAAGACAAATTGGAGAAAAAAATGACTTTGTTTGGTATCTAGACTGGGTGCCATCAGTTGGTGTACATCAAAGTTGCTACTAATTAGCCCCATCTGAACTCAAAGTTGTTTTGTACGTCTCTGGCTAAGATCTATTTAATCACCTAGACAGCCATTATAAATTGTCTTTGCAGCAGATCGAGAAGCAGCCCCTTCTGAGCTACTTTATTAGTTCAAATCATTTTAAGTTTTCAGAGGGCAAGGAAGTCACCGACTGAGTTTTTTTTTAGGTTTCTGTCTTCCCTGTTCTCTTTAATTTGTATAAATAAAAACGGTCAGTCTTGTGACTCTTTCACGTCCTCCTTGGAGTGAATTGATGCTTCCACGGTCTCCCAAAGCCCAGAAGACTCTGATATGTCTTGCCAGTGAATTCTGAATAGCAGGATCATATAAACAATTTGCATAAAGTTAATAGACATAAGCTCCATCCCTTTCAGCGGTAATGTTACCTCATGACTGTCTTTCCTTCTAACTGGGCCCTGAATTGGAAAAGTGGGTGCGTCGCTCCCAGTGTGAATTAGACCAAAAGCATTAGCTTGCAAAATATATCCCAATGAGCTAATGATCCTGACACCCAAACAATAGCTGCTTTAGAAGAAGGCACACACAGCAGACTCTGTTTTTCTATCTCATATTTTTAATGACAAAATGTTTGTCAGAAACAAATGGATTTATTTTTCTCAATCCAGGGAATAATATGGGGAGCTTATGCAGTTCCGGTCCCCTGGGCTTCAGACAACTAACAAAACACATTTTACTTCTGCTCTGCTGCCCAGCTACAATGCTTTTCACATACAGGAGGACGAGTGTGAGCCTCCAGCAAATGGATGAAGTAGTACGGCTCTCTCTCTTTCACAGAACCACTTCATAGAAAGAGTCGCATGAAACCACTGACATTGATGATGTCCGAAATGGTAATTTTTGAAAGATGTAAATCATGTAGTGTCACATTTTAAAAATTCTGACTGCTTTAAGAAAATGTGACAACTACCAACTTCTAAGCTTTGTCATTGTCTGTGACCTGCAACATTAACAGTACAAATCAATAAAAAAAAAAATTAAAAAATAGAAAGTACTGACGGAGTATATCACTTTAAAAACGCAAGAGAGAAAATGACATGTTAGCTATCATTAAATCATTCCTAAGCTGGAAAACTCTCCAGTATGTACATTTTTTTTTTCACTGCGCTTTGCACACAGTCCCCCACAGTCCTTGGACAGCTGCTCCTACTTATATAGTGTACCCACTCTTTCTCCAAACCACTCTCAATTAGCTCCTCTCCTAAATAACCACTCTTTTCACTTGCAGTTTCCGGCTACACATGCATCGCCTTTCATCAAGCCATCCCATCCATCTCAAAAACACCCTCACAAAAGGACTACACTCTTGTTTGTGTGTCCAAAAACAAGAGGCACACTGAGGCACTTCCTATTCACAATCAGGTCATTTGCATGAAGGTCCTCTTCCCATTTAGTGACTCCGAACGGCTCTGCCAACACAGAAAGCATGAGAGGCTCAAGTGTTGAGGCAGTTATTCTTTCATCCTGCGTGTTGAAGCCCCCTATAGTTTATCCTTATCATGAGATGTACAATATCTGAGAACATACTGCTAATACCATCTGCACTTCCAGGAAATAAACATGCAAATAGATGAGGTAAAACAGGTGGCTGTGACCAACCAAGTCAGACAGCTCCAATTAATCTGAAAAAAAAAAGCTTGTTGTCCTTACACAAAAACTTCTAATTTGATGAATCGCATTTTGCAGGGTTGCTGGGGATTTGTGAGGGTGTGTTTATGTTATGCTCTTCCTTGATTCTCCTTTCCTTCTCTTTTGGACTTTCTGATCACATGTTGCTCGACACAGACAGAGAAGAAGCTCCTTTCCATGCTGGGAGAGATAATTGACTTCTGTTCCATGCATGCCACAATCAAGACAGAAGACCACAGCATATTACGAACATGTGCTGTGTACAAAATAACGTCAAAGTCAGCACACTGCTTGATTTATTTATTTTTGATTTTTAATGATTTATGCTTCCTAATGCATTTGCCAGTTACTATATTAAGCGTGGTTGGAATGTTTGAATAACAGACTTCGACATAAAGTTTGGCTTCAAACCTGGACACACACAATGAACCGATTTAATGTGTGTGTTTTTCTTTGTAGAGAGAAAATTTATGAAAATAATAGCTTTGGATGTTTGTTGGAACAGTTGATATGGGCAACTGAACACTGAGCAGGATCCTTCTTGTACCAACAGGCGTTGAGCAATAAAATGAAGAATGTGGATGCCTTACTCGGGGTTCAAGGATAATCTTTCTTGAATGTTTCATAATTCATCATTAAATCAAAGACACGTACGATTTTTATGTGTGGAAATGTATTTTCATCTGTGTCAAACTGAACATGATTGATTTTAAATGCCTCCAGTTGGAGTTATATTTATCTATTTGAGAAGAAAATAAATGTCAGAATGAGAATATGTGCTGCATATGTTATGTTAAGTTATTGTAACTAAGTAAATATGCACAAGTATTTACAGCTGTGTTTGATCCATCTGAGTTGCACCTCTACTGCAATAAAATAAGTTAAGACTGATACAAATACCACAGACTAAACAGCACTAATCATCAAAGTGCAAGTCTACATCAGTCTCTGATTTTCTTAAGTGTTGTTGTTATTGTGCAAAAGTTATTCTACATTCAAACCATATTAAGTAAAATGCAAACCAAAAGATCAACTGGCCTCTACAGTCTGTAAACCTCACATGACATGAATATGATATTTTAGATTAACGTTGAATAAACGGCAACAACATGAATGTAGCAAACAAAAACAAAAAAAAACTGGTAATAACTTCAAATACAGCACCAAAGTGAACTGCCTGGAGATAATTTAGCCCCATTCACACAGAATAGATGAAAAGATTAATTTGATATTTTGTGTAATGTGCTTATTCAGTTTAAAATAATTGATATCAATATCATATGCGTCGAATGTTCAGCTAGAGCTGGGAGGCAAAAGGTTAGCTTAGTGTAAAAGACTGGAAGTACTGTAAAGGGAAATCTTGACTCTCTTAAAATAAAAAAAACCACCTATGAAGTTGAACAATGAACACACTTCTGACAAATCTGTGTCCACGTTGTAAAAGCAATAAATTATGATTTTTACGGAGAGTTAAATGTGTTAACAACATCATGGCACACTGACTGTCTGCAGTCTTCTTGTTGACTTTCTGTAGATTCTGCAACACATTTTTATCGTTTTCAATCCATTCAATTATGACACTTTACTTAGGATACTTACTTGCCACAGGTGACAGACTGGTTCAACTTCAATGAACTGTACTGTACTTGCTGCAGTTGTGCACTGTGTACAACAATGGATACAGTCAGGGTGCATTTTGCAAAAAAGGTGGCCTAAAAAATGTGGCTAAACGTTAGCTTGGTTTATAACTTTTCTCAGCTTTCTAATCATCTGACTTTTTGCCCTGTTCAATTTTGTTGTATCATCTTGTTCCCACCTCTCAGCAATAACCATAGTGAGCCCAATGTTATCATAACTGACATAAATTGTATTGTAATTCCTAAAATAAACCTTAACCCTAAAATAACATCCAAGTTGTAATAAACTGAAATGATCATTCTTGTTGTGGCAGAAGAGAGCTAATCTAGCCAGGAACAAAATTCCCCTATTGCCATAATGAGAACAAGCAATTGTGAGCCATCAGACCTAAGTTAGATTTGTGTCAAGTGGAAAAATAAAGTCTGGCAAAGTTTCAGGACAGAGCATTATTAGTCTAAAAATGTAAAGCTGGAGTGCGGAACTTGAACATATAAATCATGTCACAGTATACAGAGTTTTTAAATCTGGTGTCTGGGGAGACATTCCCGGGCTGGCCGAATGAATGCTCACTGGGCATGTTTTTTCTATGGTCTTTTTTTTTTTTTTAGCCATATGTTACCTTGATTATGTGTAAAATAATTAAATTATTTGTCTCTTCTCAACTCCAAATCTTATCGAACAGAATGGATCATATTCAGATAGTGAGGTGAGTCATTTCGTCAGATTTGTTAAATTTTAAACAATTTGTCCACTATTTTAGAGACCCAAAATTAGCTACAAAATAGGCAAATATGACGTAAGTACATGTTGACGGGGTTTTTGTATTTTTCTTCACTGGCAGAAGGGGGAGACAAAAGTTCCGCACTGCAGGTTCAACTTTAGTTTATTTTCGCCATGAACTGTCAAACTGAGTCAAATGGGAGTTTATTATTCATGAGTTGTATCTTAATATAAAATAGAAGTGTAGCACTCAACAACATGTTCAGCACAGTTTTAGTGTTAATGTTTAATGAATTGAGGAAGGATCTCTGTGAGCTCTTGTTCCTGTTTCTTATTGCAAAACCACCCAAATTGATATTGAAAATGACTGCAAACAAACTTTGCTACAGTAAAATAGAGCCGAGGTTTTTGAATGTGAAACACACTGCAATGATGTCTTTTGATGTCAACAAACCAGTACCCATGAAACCTTCTTTTTCTTTCTTTTTTTTTTTTTTTAAAGAAAAGGTGTTTTAGGGATTTGGGGGGGGGGGGGGGGTCATCCTGTAATAGACACATCTTCAGAGTTTCTAAAAAGTATTTTTCTTTACACTTAGTACAAAAAAGACATCTCTACCCGTTAGTGCTTTGTTTTAAGATACTATAACATAAATAGACAATTTATTTTCAGTGTTCAGAACAAGACAGTTCCAGTGTGACTGGAAAACTAACATACTCCACCATATTCCAGTTGGCAGCAGAGGGTTTAACAGAGTTCTCCACTCAGATTTTGGCGCACCCCAACGCACTGTACTTACAAAATGTTCTTCATTTCTACAGACCTCCGACATAAGTCCCCGACAAACTGGGGGGTTCATTCATGTCAGGATTCACTTATGCTCCTCTTTTAGTGAAAATACGACACAAGAGTTTTTAATCAAAGACTTGACAGATCTCTCTGTCACCTTTCATGAGCTGCTGTCGTTTTGATGAACTCCCATGTTACTGTGAGTTCCTCTCCATCCAAGTGTCTTGTGAATTGAATTACAAATCCCAGAGTGCAAAGCACAGTTCCCACTGATGGCCTCATTCTTTACCTGTAGTCTCGACCTTACTGTGGATACATCAGTACATGAGCACAATCTCTATGGGACAGTGAAGTTGAGGGGTATTACCTACTGATATTTAGCATTTACTTTCTGGAAAGCAATTAGATAGAATCTGCTGTGCAAAACGATGCCATGAAGAGCTGATAGTGTAAATTCCATTTCTTTATTTTCAAAATCTCTCGCTGGTCGAAGACACACTTTTATCTCGCTCTCTCGGGTCTTCCTCATTCAGCTAGTCCTTCGCGCCTCACTTCCTGGCACATAGTTTCTTGGGTCCTTATTTGCAGGTAAACACCTCCGTCCTCTCACTGCACGTGTTGCATTTGACGAAGCAGCACCATTGGAACTTACAATTGCACTGCCACACTTTGGTGTACTGGTGTGTATTGTAGCCCCGACCGCAGCACATGAGGTCGCAGCCGTCTGTATGTGGTGAGGTGCGGTTGCACAGGCGTCCCTGTGTGCCCACGCTCCCTGTGGCTGCGTCCTCCTCGCAGTAGTTGGGCGACCTCTCAATGTAAACGAGGTCCGTCTCCATGGGCTTGCGGTAGCCCTGAGTCTGCTTTACCTTGAGGTGGGTTGGCTGGCGCAGTCGGCTAGCCCGGACTACCTCCACGTGCACAGCTTCGTTGTACTTGTCCTTGAGTACGTAGCCAATCTCGCGGAACTTTGGAAGAGTAGTCCAACAGGTCTTGGTGGTGCAGGAGCCTGAGACGCCGTGGCACTTGCACTCCAGCTTCATCCTTTCTTCTAAAACCTGGGGAGTGACAGAGACAACAAAACAGCTGTAGAACTGAAAAAAAATATATAGACATGCAACTCGACTTACAATTTCAAATAATAAAAAAAATGGATAACCAAAGGAACATCCCTATGAGCTGCTTTATTGTGTTCTGTGCTTTATTGTACAGCAATAGAGGCATAAATATGAAGACAGATGTCCCAAAATGGGGACAAATAAAGCCTACAATCAGCATGGCCAAACCAAATTTGAGGTAAGAAAGGAAATACTGTAGGTCATCTTTCAGTTGCTGACATGAAAAAAGCCACCTAACATGTCTAGACTTTTAAAAATCAATCCAAATACAATCTGGGCTGGTCATCTGAACCAGGCCTATAGCAGAGCGCTATCAGAGAGTGGTGGACCTCCATTTGTCGTGCTTCCACATAGGAAACGTTGTTACCACAGCAACCCATGCAGATAGGCTGGTGATGTCTGGACATGATTCGACCAAAGCAAACGATCTGATTTGATTGTGGTCAGAACACAGCCTAAATAACAGCCACACTATTCTCTTTATGCACAAAGCCACTTACAATTTTCTTAATAAAAACATCTTAGTGTTACATTATGTACTCTTTTTTTTCTGAACAATGACGGTGTATTTTTCACGCAAGCAATGTACCTAAATAACTTGGTTTACGAATGAATAATAGGATTTAGGCAGTTGCTGACTTTGCTTTTATTTTTATATTTGATATTTTTAAAGTGCTTTGTCAAAACTGTGATGGAAAAGGGGCATTTCCAATCTCCACTGATGCTTTTAGTAGGTGGTGATTGTGCTGATGACTCACTGCCGCAGGCACTTAAATTTGACGGTCAAACATTACTAATCTAGCTGATCTCTGTGAAGGAAATAAAGCCAAAGAGATCTGAACTTTCAGTCCGGGGTGACATGCAGTTGCATGTCCTGAGGGAGGGAAAATTGTGCTTACTGGTAATATCCATCCTGTAATTCTGTCTACCTTCCCTAAACCACATCAAAGATGGAGCAAAATAAACATGGATCTCATACAGCTATCAATCATCCTGGAGGATCTGAATCTAGATTTTTGTGTCAGTAAATGTGTTGCACATGCAGTTTAAGACAAACTCAATTCATTGTTTGCAGCTGGAGAAGACACTCAAGGTTTGTATGACTCCTTTAACAAGACTGTGATAAATAAAAAAGCCTTGTTGCCATATGGTATAGAAAAGGGTTTTGATATTATTACCACACATTGTGATATGATGATGTCCATTTTTTTTTCCACCCTTGCTCGGGGTTGGTATTCATTTTTCTTTGAGGTTATCTCCAACATATGGTACACAGGGCAGAGACTCTTCTCTTTACTCTCTAATCCTGGGACATATGTGAAATATTGTACGCTATTGTCAGTATTTAAGTGTCAATCCGTTGCCCCTTGAGACAAACAAACTGAAAAACCTCAAAATAAAGACTGTACCCTCTTGAGTTTCTTCTGAACGGTTCCCAAGGGCAAAGGAACAGAGGAAAGAGGGGGTGGAGTTCGAATGGGTCCTATTAACACATCTCTAATAGTCCTGACATGACTCTTTTAACCCAATTAAGAGCCCCTGACTTGCTTGAACAAAGTGCGTCTTTTTGTTGTGTAAGATGTTGGTTGGTTGGTTGTGCAGCTTTTTCCTGGCATCCCACTTTGCCAGCAGCATAAGTCATTACTTTTATCAGACATTTATGAAACGTACACAAGTGATGTTGAATATTTCTGTCTGTCTTGTCCATGCACTCATGTGGTCACAGTTTCCCAATTTGAGGACATTTGATTGAAAAAACATGAGCTCCCCCGACTACATAAAAGCCGGGGTCAGCTGTCAATCTGCCCTCGGATGTTGATTCAAAATGAGGATTTCCAAAAATGCACAGCGCAAAAACCACAAGGAATGCCTGGCAGCAGGGGTCTGACAGATGCATGGAAACATTTACTTAAACTGTGTCCATCAAAGCCTCTGATCTGTTAGTGATTAGTCCAATATGACCAAATTCCCTTCTAAAGATCACTCAACACACACACACACACACACACACACACACACACACACACACACACACACACACACACACACACACACACACACATTAAAGGGATGTGCTGATTCGCTCGTTCTTTTATATTTGGTTTGGTCACAGAATTGTAATTATAGTCTTCTGTTTTAATGAGGGTTCTTATCAGTGATTAGAAAACAAAATCTCAGCTGGATCCCAGTCAACGGACAATTTCTTCCCTCATCAGAATCTGGATCATTTTTATCAGCTTTCCTTGAATATGTTGGCGCCAGGGGCCGAATGGTAACAAAAAGCAGGCTGGGAATTTCCTATTGGGTGTCTCCAATTTGACACCATATCCATATCTGAATTGAAACAACATGTTTGTCGATCAACAAATCATTCGTTCAAAAGAAAACGCTGTCTGTCCTTTTGTATTGTTTGTGTTGGGCCAAAATGTAAAACAACTAATTTTCCAGGTTTGTGTAAAGTAAGCCAACGTTCCATCTGAATTCATGTAATCACCACCTGACATCTAATTTCACTTAATAGTCTGCTCTATATAATCAGAATTATAACATTTATTGCAAAACGTTGAATATGGTTTACACGTGTCTCCACTGAGGTCCCTGCAAAGACTTCTTCAAAACTTTCCCTGAAAATCTCAGGTTCATTTAGACTGCCAGGTATTAGCATCAAATATTGTATTCATTGAATTCACGACGAATATTCCAACCCTGATATAAGCAAATCCTATAAGGTTAAACGTCATACTTAACATTATTTTTATTTCTAGCAATGCAACAATAAATAACTTGAATGAAGTCCAACCTAATCGTATGGATGGTGTCTTGTGCTCTAATTTACTTCAGTTACAACATTTGCACACTGAGTCGGGCTAGTTAAACCTGCAACCAAAGCAGCTGCAACTAATATGATCCACTGAATATCTGTATAATGGCTACATAATACAAAGGTTGCGGGAAAAATAAACACCAGTCCTCACAGGAGTGTCTAATTTGGGAAAGTCCCAACCTTCCCAATAGCTAGTCTGTGCCTGATTGATAAGGAAATGCTCTCTTAGACAAAATTCTGTCATAGTTTATGTGCAAGTTTGATTCTTGCATCGTGTGGTAGCATCTACTGTATGTTTTTTTAGAATAAATTAAGCCCAGCAGACAGGGGGAGAGTTTGTTGCATTAAAGCAATAGTGTACTCTGGGGCCTTTGTAAATGACATGTGTAACTGATTAAATGATCAACAATGTCTCTCATCCTGATAAAATCTATTTGCTTTACTTAAGTTGGAGTCATACCTATATTCCCCAGATTTATATGGCAATAATGGGAACATGACAAAGGGTCCTATGTTCCTTCCCTCTACACAATACATACCTATTAAAAGATGTTCCCATTCACAGTGTTTGCTTGATATGGAATGGGCTATTGTTTAGGGTTAAGGTTAAACTGTGGAACATTACTATGCTCCTCTTCAGTGTATGCTTAACCATGTATATGGCATGTGTCTCCATTGACCAAATCACATATGGCAAGACTGGATACATCTTGGTTTTCTTGGACCTCAAGCAAATCAACGTCTCCCGTTCAGTCCAGACCGTAATGCTCCTGATGCTGTGTGCACCTTAGAAGTTTAGGTACAACTTAATGGGAAGCTAGCTAACAATAATCCACAAACTACCACGAACACATAGATCAGTCACATTAATGTACTTTGAGTGAGACTAAAAATGTTGTGCTCGAGATAGTCTGAAGAATCAGATTTCCATCCATCTTGAATGTTTCTTAGATATATTTATACTAAAACATACAGCTTCAGCAATATCTTATCCAATTTGCCCAGAACCCATGAGGTAACTGTGTCCATGGTCAAACAAACTACTCGGTGAAGGCTGAGACATCTGTATCTACAATATATTCAAACAGTCGAAGGCTGATTTTGGCGCTCCTTCTGTCTCATCAAAAATAATCTGACTTTTGCGCATCCTCCATGAATCTGAGTTTCGGAGCTCTTGAGTGAGAGCAGGAACAGTGCCAAATCCAACCCTGACAGTCCAACATGCCAGCACCCTCGCATGCAGTGTACACCCTATCAGTCTGCTGTGTTAACATCGGCATTGTCGGCCTACTTTCACACCCTGAATAGGCACAGTCAAAGGGCAGTGACATGTTTTGGTATTGTGCAGACAACTGCAATAATATCCTGTTCCTGACTTTACACTTCATAATTCCATGAAAGGAACTGGAAAGGGGGAATGGCAGTCCTCCATCTGGCAACCACTGGGCTCCATTTTCCCAGTGGACACAATAAAGCCCAAGTTATTAATTAGATCCATTTGTCAACCAAACATCCTCTCATCTTTTATTTACCTCTCACACACACACTCTCTATTTTTCCTCCCTGATTGTTCTGAGATGACTAATAGCAAACAAACATGTCCATGATGAAGTTTGCCAACCCACTCTCAGAAATAAAAGACTCCCTCCTCGAATGGAAATAAATGCCAATAACTGTCTGAAGCAAAGTCGGCTGCTGAAAGGCTGACTGACTGAGTGATCAATCAATCAACACGTTGATCAATAGCAGTGCTCTGTCACATGATTGTGTGACTCTTGGCTCTTTATCTGGGACTGTTTGCTTCTTTCCATAGAAAGACATTAACACACCCATCTGCATCCATGTATGGACACGCATGTTTGGTCACATATATCAATTCATAAAAATGATTTTCATCTTTAGAGGAAGGCTTTATGATATTTATTATTAATGAGTCAATTTCTAACATCTTTTGTTTTTAATCAAAACATATTTTGCTGAGTTTCTTGCTCTGCCTGACTATTTTTTTGGAACGCCACTGCATTTCTAGATCTAATTTGATAAATACAACCAACCTGATAGGATGGTAATGATGGCCATGAGAACTAAATACAAACTGACCTTTCATTTTATAACACTGTTTCTTGATCCAAGTTAAAAAGACTTGCTGTTGCTCTGGTAAACCATGAGTATCTAACATGTCTTTTTTACCTTTCTGCCTGCCTCATTGTTATGCAAGTTCATCAGGCGACGAGGAGTCTTCCTAATCTCACGGGCGTCCACGAAGCGGCGAGAGAACTCAATGCCGTACTTGATGTCAGCCGAGCAGCCTCCCCATTTCCAGCCTTCCTCCTGATTGTAATACCCCTGCTTCTCCCGGTCGCAGCCGCACTGGCTCAGGTTGCCCTGGCTGCATGCTGCTGTGATGGCGTGGGCCACCCCTGCCGCTGTGATGGCGTAGGTGAAAGCTGCTTCCCGACTGCCTGAAAGAGAGAAAAGAAATGGTTTTGAAAAATACCAGAATTAGATGAGATCAACAAGTTGCAGATGACCTACCGTTAACTGTAATACTTTAACTCTTTATATAAGAAAATACAAAACAGGATTCATTCTCACATTAAATAGAGGAGTACCCTACATAAGCATTACAGATTCCTGTAAGCATATGTCAGACAAAAATGACAGATGATACATTTATATTTTGCAAATCCTAAAACTAAATATTTTTAGAATATCAACTCAAAGTATCCCCGAAAGACAGAGCAATGTCCAATACAACAAACTACCAGCTGGATATTTCAGTCACAATATTTTACAGTTCAGAAAATGATATCTTCATAAACAGTGCAGATATTCAAAGTCTGTTCCATCGTGTTGATAAGCCAATTTCCCCTCCCTCTCCTAAACAGCTTCCATCCTGCACCTTGGTAGGAATGTGGTCCTATTTCCAACCACAAAGTCCTTGGGCCCAGCCTGCCAGAGTGCAGTGTGTTGGAATTCCAGTGTGGGGAGAGCTGGTCGAGGTGCTGTCCAAAGTGCTGAATTCCTCTACAGGAGCACCTTGTACAGCTGCCCACACTGCACACATCTGGGGTCTGCAGGTCTGTCTGCCTCGCTGACACACCGATCGCTGACAAGAGAGGAAACACTCTGGGGTGCCGAAACCAGCTGGTACCAGGACAGCACAAACTATGATCAGAAGTGGGGTATATTTTACCCGTGTACTGTGATATACTTGTTTATTTCAGTGTGGAATTCTTGTAAATGCAATCCAATCGAACTTAGCTTGTTTTTTTTGTGGTTTTTTTAGACCAACAGTCCAAAGATGTTTATTTGGCAAAACTACAAAATGGACCAAAGCTGTAAGCCCTTACAGTTAAAAGCTGAAATCAGCAACCGTTTGACATTTCTCCTTCATAATTGAGCTATATATTGATTAATTTTCTGCTGATTAATCGTTTCAGCTCTAAAATAAGTCATGCTCTTGTGATGGAATCATGTTATCACGTAACAGTTACTTGGAATATCAGATGAGGAGGGAGAAGGTACACATTTAGCCAAAAGGGTGATGACGATAACCGTGCCATACAATTCCTTTCACTTCCTAAATATCTCAGTCCTCTGCAGTTCTCCTAATGGCTAGAGAGGGATCTGACTTAAAAGGCATCTCCTGGCCTAAAGACGGCTGTGGGTTATTACAACCCTGGTCTCCCTTCAAGTGGCAGTAATCTGGAAGGGGCCGAGCATCAGAAACAAGGCTAACCGCAGAGTGTTTCAAGGGGCCTTTCAGCTTTTGGAGAGGAATGTTTTATAAGTCTTTTGATGCGTGTTGTGTAATGTACTCAGTTGCAATTATTGGAATCTCTCTAGGTAAAATGTGTTTTTTTCTGCACTTCAGAGAGCCAAAAGCTCCTTTATCGTTTCTTCAGTGGTTTGCAGCAGACGGACGGTTTAGAAGCTCTTCAGATCAGTTTGGCAACAAACATCACTGTATTTGTTCAGATTGTAACAACTACTTTTTCTGGATATTGTGACTCTGTCAATACAAACTGCTAGATATGAGTGTGAAACGCCAAATATATATTAAATTGTGTGTGCTCAGACTGATTTACTTGGAATGTTTGGGGGGGGGGTATCAATGGTATTGGACTTTAAGTGAATATACAAAACCTTTCCAGTGCAAAGGGGACCGAAAACCATTTTAAATATGGTAAAACACCAAAAGAAGACTAAACTGTCAGATATAGCAAGTGTTCAGTAGTCACAATAAATAAGGAGTCAGATCTTGCAGACAGTCTCGTTCACCAAAAACACCAAAAGTAATATCCTGAAATGAGCAAATGGATGAAATGTTTTCTACCATGAAGTGGAAATTATAAGGAAACCAAACATAAATGCTTCAGATATGACAGAAGACAATTCAGTTTGGCATGTGTTAGTTTGCCTGACCAAATAAACTTTCAAAAATTTCAAAAGTTACTTGATGTAAAATATTTGCTTATTTTACCTCATTTATGAGCCTGTACAGTGCGGTTAGATGGAACCAAGACCACAAGTGCTAGCTGCAGCCTAGCCTTGCCATGAGTCCTTTGACTAAAACTGAAAAGTAAAATGTACTTGTCTGCTGGAGTTTGTAGTGCCTATGTGCACTAATTTGCAAGCAACTTTTTCATTTAAAAAGATATATACTGCTATATATACTGCATGTATGCAGCCATTTGCAGCGGTTTTCCACTTCATTTCCTCTCCCTTCGTCAGAGGGACTTTTTACACCTCATATTCTAGTCCCAGGGGCATTTTCTGAACTCTCAAAGATGTTTTCACCCAAAGCCACTGTTAATTTCCTATCCTGGCACTGGTACTGCAGAGCTAATACCATGGCCACAGGTTTGCCCGGTGGGGACTGACTCACAACCACTTGCTACTTTGGTTAGCAGCAGAGCTCTGCCCCATCAGCTTGTGGTAACATTCTGCTGCCCCCACCTCACACACATGCACAAATATAGGCGCACAACTGTAATTCATTCACACACATAAAACACACACACAAACATTCAGTGACCGGCCACATAATAAAAATACACACTCACGCTGCCCTCCACCCTCACACACATACACTGTTAGAAACACATTTGCACATGGGCGCACAAACAGAGCGTCACTGTAATGTTTAAAACAGGATAAAAGCAGTTTCCAGAGAAAGGGTGGTTCCCTGAGCCGTACATGCATGCCCATTTCTGGGCCCATTGACTTGTGCTGTTCATGGGGAAAATGATGATGATGACGGGGCTTGTACTGGTTGTCACCCCCTGCTGGGTCTGGCACTGCCAAGGCTTCGGCCATAATGACAGCCAATTACACAAGTCATGGAACTGTGGCAATCAAGCCTCTCTGTTTTCTTTGTGCAATGAACCAACGATGATAACGGAAATCAGATTAATTTTTTTTAGCTCTTAAATACTCACATGGAGCATTTAATCTCCCACATGCTTATCCAATCCAAATCAACTCATAGGATGTGTGATGATTCTCTACGTCGAAAAACTTTTAAAAAAAAATCAGAGCTATTCACTCCAAATGGATGTTATGCTACAACCATAGTAAAACATATCCACAGGTTAAAATGTATCTATGTAAAATGCATGATAAATAGAGAATGCATTATTACTGTTGCTTTAAAGTGTCACTAATCAATCATTGAAATGTTTTGGAGAAAAAAAAATATATATATATAACCACAATCAGGAAACTCATATTTTAACAACAATGCTCAGTTGTATTGGGTAAATCCAGTGTGTGCAACATAATTTTACTCCTGCATCCTCAGGAACTAAAGACCCTGTTTCACTGAACAGATGTGCATTTGATGACATTTAGAGGAGGAAAAAGCACCCACAACAGCAGCAAAAAGTCCTGAAGAGGCTGGCCCCAGAGTCCTGACAGCCCTCCAGGAGGAACCACCCTGGGATAGCCTCGCTAGCTGCCAGTGGAAAATTGGAGTGACCAGAAAAACCTCAATGAACTTGGAAACATCCAGGAGAGAAGAATGGGGGAATATTAAACCAGATGTCTAATGGAGTTTAGTGGCAAGTGTCTGCTACACCAGCCAAGAAAGTAGGCAAGAGGAAGATCAGCTCTGCTTCACTCTAAACAGGTACAAGAGCTCATAAACAAGTAGGAAATATCCTGTTATATGTCTGTGTCAGGAGCTAAAACCAGAAATGTACTGAGAGCTACTGACGCTTTGGCCTTCACATTCACTGACCGCACCTCTTTGGACACCGGCCCCTGCTGCAATGTCCGTCATGTCCGTTGACCATCTGCCAGAACTGAGACACAAAAAGAAATCTCTGGATGTAGCGGCTCGCCGCTAAAATGGCAATCTGTGTTTAGGGACAGAGGCTCGGCACCGCCAGCCAAGATTCACATGACACAGCACGGGAGATTTACGACTGCCGATACTACACAGGCCGTGCTAGTGTAGTGCAGGCTGGCTGATGTAGTAACACTGCCGCTGACCTCAACAGGCCTCGCTTTCTTCAGATCACAAGCCGTGGTTAGGCTATGTTGCTGACAGGAGAGGAAAGGGAAAAGATATAGTGAAGGGACTTGGACTCAGACAAAGGACTGGCTGTGGAGGCCACAGCTGTGTCCAAAAACCAGCCCAAGGTCAGTTTTGTTGTGTGTCTAACCCATCATAAAATACATGTTTGCAGTATACTGAGGAAATCTGTTTCTAGCCAGACAAATGGACCAAAAAAAAGCCTTACTACAGTACATGTTTACACTTTACCTTCTACATAATACCACTTGCATTCGTGTTACTATTGTGACGAACCTAAGTTGTGCAGAGTGGCTGGTACATACTGTATGTTGTGCTTGTGAAGCCCCCCCCCCCCCCCCCCATGTTTAGAGTCTGGCACTAAAAAGCAACTGATAAAAACAAACAACTTTCTTATTTCCTCCTTCCTTCTTGGCCATAAAATCTGACCTTTCATGTTGCACAAACATATAAACAGGTGTGGAGACCAAGCAAGCTGCAGTGAAACACAGACATACAGCTGTCAGAGCACCATGGTGCAGATACGACTGGATTACTGCAAAGGTGAGGAGGACCAGATACAGTGAGAGGATAGGAGAAGACATTCAGCAGATGAAAAGGGCCAGAGAGAAGTAGTTTAGGCTGGAATACTGGTGGGGGTCTTATCAAACAACAGAAAAACACACACACATGCACACACACACACACACACACACACACACACACACACACACACACACACACACACACACACACACACACACACACACACACACAGGCAGAGTCCAGCAGTGCAGCTGAATTGCCTCTCCACACAAGATAAAGCCAGTTGGTGGTGGAGCAGCGAAGGGGAAAGCTTTTTAAAGTCCCCTCATCCCGGACATGCACTCACAGCCCGGGGACACGGGAAGGTTCGATTGCATAAGAAATGACATCTGAACAACACAGTGATACACTTGAGTTTAAAGCTTCATATCCACAAGAACATCCTGTCACAGACAAATGGCACCACAGTGAACAAAGGGAAAAGTGTCACCTGCTGGTGGCCAGGAGTCTTTACACTTACGGTGAGGATGACTGACAAACAGGACATGAAACAGTTTTGTTTTTCTAAAAGACATGGCAGTTGAGTAAGGCAATTACCAGCCAACTGGAAACGGAGATAACTGGAGTAGTCCCATGTACATCAACTTACTTGAAATAATATCCCATTGGGGACTTCCTTGGCTCGAGGATTTTAATTTTAGTGGAACTGCAGCAAGGCAGAGGAAAAAAATAGGAAACTTCCTGTCTTCATTTAGACACGCAACTTTATACAGTGAATTCATATTATGAAGCAGACAACCAAAACCCTTTTAAAAAAGTGAATCAAATGGAAATATGTTTGTTTTAAACACTGGTTGTAAGAATAAGTTAACATACACTACATTTAAAAAAAAAAAAATATTTAAAAAGTGATTTTACTACACTGATAAAGCTATGACACCAAAAACACTGGAAATAGACTCTAACCGAAGCCATGCCGGTGCAGGAAATGTGTCTCCAGGGCCCCATGGAAGGGGAAGAAAGTTGGGAGGAAAACCCCTAGCTTTGTATACCAATCACTGAACTGACTAATGCGCGCTCTACTACTGTTTTCCGTTCCGCTTTATGTACCGTTGCTATGAACATATGCTCCCAGCAAATTATAGACAAAGTTGTGGTCCGTGAGGTTTGCAGCTCGAGGAATTAGCACAGCCGTGTTCCTGTACAATAAAATAATATTGTTTTACCAGAACTAGGCTCCACATTCTCAGAGAACTCACATCATGTATCTGGGGAAGTGACACGCTTTGGCACAGCAGCTCACTGTAGGTTCCTGAAGTTTGATTCATATAATAAGGAGGGCTTAGAGCAGTAAAGCTAAAACAATTATGCAAGTGTTTAACGTTGCCGGTACGGTATTAAATGCTGAGAATTTAAGTAAGCTGCCTCCCAGGCATAGAAAATTGTTCTGGCAGAAAACATTTCAAAAGCATCCTTTTTCTTCTCTGATCTCCCCGAGGTGGAGATAAAGCTTTTTGACTGAATACCCAGACTTGCTAAAACAAGCACAAATCCTTCTTCCCACCCTTTCATCCTAATAATGACACCGAATCAGGACCTCACCTGTTCGCATCTCAAAATGTAGGCCTCTATGTGCCCTACATGGTAATCATCAGGTTCATGTGAGGACAGTGTTGAGGATTTTCCTCAATTTCAATCCCATTTGACTTTGTTTGAAACATATTTACAGAGATATATATCAATCCCACATCACATCATTGAAGATATCATTATCATCATCATCACTATAATCAGCAAGTCAAATATGCCACTGATGACACGTTTCCTTTCTCATTACAAAAGAAACTTAACATTTCCATATTTACTGATATTCATCACACCCTCAAATAAAGCCCCAGGTTTCTTCCTCTCCCTCCTACCACAGTCTCTTTGCCTCAAACCCACAAACTCTCCTTCCCTCTGTGCTCTCACCTAAGTGGGCCAGTAGCGGTGTGATTGTTGGCACATGTAAATGTCCAGTGGCGGCCCTGCATGTAGAGAATACAGTGATCGGCCTGGGATTGTGCGGAACAAAGCGCGCTGTGAGATTACAGTTGATCCTCTCGCATCCTGTTTCCTCCTGCGTCTAGCGGCACTGGCAGACACAGACAGACGCAGGCAGATCCCACCGATAGCACAGCGCTTGCAGGGAGGGGCAAACAACACACACTCACACACTCACAGGGGCCCGAGGGCCAGGAGCCCAGAACGACCCCGGGCCAAGTCAGCAGACAGACAGTGGGTGGGCAGGAGAGAGAGAGAGAGAGAGAGAGACCCCAGCTACCCGACACGCCCACACAGTCTGAGAGAGAGACAGAGCTGATGAATGAACAAGCACAGGGGCCTGGCAGTGATAGTGCTCTTTGGTTGCGTAGGACGAGAGGCCCCACCCTAGATACAGACACATGTTGTGGGCAGGGGATGTGAGGCGAAACATTGGGAGAGAAAGAGTAAGAGATGACCTTTACTGAGCCATGATGACCACAGCCCACACACTGTCGAACAACAAAGCATCAGACTCCCCTATCTGACAAAGCTAGGGGAACGATCCTACACACACACACACACACACACACACACACACACACACACATATATATATATATATATATATATATATATATATATGTATGAGTGCTCTGTTTTCTCTGGACTCACATGGAGGAGGGCAGAGAGGATTACTGCTACCCACATGATGATGGGCTGAAAAATAGACCTTTTATCTACCACCGTTCCACCATAACACAATGCACGCGTCATTTCCACGCTGTTATCCGCACGGTGTCAAGTATTTGGCTGCCTGGGAGCGAATCTGCAGTTTTGCTGGCAGTTCCCGATGCATCAGAGATATTTTATCAGCGATAGCAGCCTTGATTATACCATCGTTTTATGATAAGAGCTAATGTTTTTTTTGTATCTATACAGGATTACAGAATAGGATGAGTGATTACATACATACCTGAGACGATAACCACAATTTGCCTGAAGGGTGTAAAAACCAACAAGAAACTAATCCCATTAAGGGAGAAGCCCCGGCGGCAGTGAGATGATTAATGGTGTTTTGGGAGAGTTCAGCAGTGTCAGAGTATCCACTTGTGTGCTCTTGGAAAAACCCCAGTTTTGAAGAATTACTTTTTGGGCATAACAATCATTGCCTACTGACTAATGTCAAGCAGGGTAACGTTGCGTTTTTTTGTTGTTGTTTTTCAAGCAAGAATTTACCAGTGAAGTCTATGATATGCTTTAAAATACAAGAAGTGCATTTATAAAATCATGTCATTTCTTTTTTAGATTTTAAATAATCATGGGGTTAACGATGTCGATAGCTAAAATTACACTCCGTGACTGACTTATCTGCTTTCAAGGAAAAAATGTTTATCCTGTAGCAGATATTCAACTTAAATGTGTATTTTTACGATGGCATGATTAAGAATAAGTTAGTTGAAAATGTATATTTCATCCTGCATTTCCTCTTTGTCAAAATGAGGAAAGAAAGCATGAACAGAACCGCACAGTCATTTGACCAGACTCTCTCGTCCGTTCATTATTAGCCTTAGGCTTAATGTGATGTTGCACTTGCATTCTGTGGGGATGTCATTTCACCACAAATGACCATCAACTGATTCCGAGAAGGGGAAGGAGCTCTTACATAATTTGCAAGTATTTTTTTGTTCTCAAACCAGGAACTTGTAATGCAGTGCATGAGCGGAGAAATGCCAGACATCAGCAAATTGATGACTATTTCTAGTCTTCAACAAAAACCAAACTATTATTAATTGACTTTAACTTTTTCATTCAACCTGATTCTTTCATTTTTTTTTTATACATTTATTCTGAAACACCAAAGATCTCTCTTCGATACTGTTCTGGAAACTTTTATTGACACTACGATTCTCAAAGTCACAACTCTGTCTTATGATTTTTTAAATATGTAATAATATTAAATATATTATATATATATATATGTATATATATATATATATAATAATAATAAGTATTATTATTATTATGTCAAAAATGCACTATGCGCATATTTTCCGTGCGGAACAGAAGAAAAAGATAATATAAATAAAATCAACTGCTTCTATTGTTTCTGACACACTACAACCTTCAGACACAGAATTCAGGTTTTATAAAAGCGTATGCTATAAACCAAAAATCCCCAAACTTCTATCAACCACATCCTCTTAGCACATACTTATCCTCCTCCACTCTTTAAACTGGGAATATAAAAAACCCCTCAGCACTGAGCTATGTCTGGCTCTATCTGTCTGGAGTGACCTTTCCCCTCCTCTGAGAGAGAGCGCTGCTTGAAGGAGTCCTGCATCTCCAGCTCCTGATCAACTGCACGCCTGTTCTCCCTTCCACACAAGTGGTTTTCGAGCAACCTGCTGACTTATACATGCTTTATGTGTCTCCATGCTGCTTTGGGCCTTGTATAGCAGCCCTGTATAGTCCTGGCAGGTGGATTCACCCCACACTCAGCTTCCGAGGGGGAAATGAGGAAAGAGAGAGGAAGGGACTAGCCGGAAGGTGATACTATAAAGGAGGATGGGAGAAAAAAAAAACACACCCTCCCTTTAGCCTGAGCCTCCATATTTTACCATACGTCCATTTGTATTTGGCAACCCACTGCTTGGGGCAACAACTCTGGGTCTATCTGACAGAAACGAGTGAGAGAGACATAAAAAAAAAGAGTACATTTGAGGAAAAAGCAAATGGGAGAGAGGTATAATATAGGTCACATGGGAAAACACTTCCTAAAAGGCATCACAGCAACATTAATACATACAATGTTTTACCCTATCTAACCATGTTGATATTTTCCTTTTGAGAGAGCAGATAAATCCAAATCTTAGTTTTGGTCAACAAAATAAAAACTGAGCGGTATTCCCTCTGCAGCAAAAGGCTCACCTGCTGAAGTGCTGCATCTATTCTTGTGCAATGAGCCAGAGGCAGCGCGATTGAACTTTTGTAATGTTTCACTGCCAGCACAACAAGAAACCTCTTTCAGATGAAAAGCATGAATCAGGACGGTGACAAACTGGCTGGAAAGTCAAACAGAGAGTAACCAGAGCAGGCCGTTTTATGACAAGGAGGCCAGTGTTGGCCTTTGATGCTGAGTGTAGCCGTTGAAAGGTGTCCATTTTCAAGCTCTAATCGCTGACTTCAAGTGCATCGCAATTTTAACAGAGCTGTAATGTGTTCACAGGCAGGTCTTTTAAGTGAAGTGCATCTCTATTACAGGTGGTTAGCCAGAGGGAATGTGTGATTGCACACAGAATGAGGCTTTCCCAAGTCAAAACACGTCATTAAAAGACAAAAAGTGCAAATACACTAGAATGGAGGCACCGATAACCGAAAACTCAATCTACCACAGTTGAGAAGTATCAAAAGCAAAATAAAGCAAGCTCATACTGTATAGTTGAAGTGTGGGGCAAAGCTCAATTGCAGGATCTAAAACAAGCTATTATGTGAGATGTGTAACAAAATCCACACATCGATGCACTTCACGCGTGGGTGAACACGCTTCAAAATGCATAATAACGTGGCATCAACAAATCACAGCCATGGGATCAGTCCTGACAGGAGTATTTAAAATAAATGACTCATCAGGAAGCCAGGCCAAAGATTATGATTGAAGGGTAGACCGCATTTGCCAATCTTGTCCTGAAATCCTGCTCCTTTCCTCCTGACTCGCTGATGGATCTGCCTCTAATTTTATTATTACTTCTTAATAGACTAGCAACAAGTCACTCAATAACAGCCACTTCTGTTAGCACAGGATAATTCATTCCACATTTTTTACAGACGGAAGGTACCAACTCGTGCCAACGCTGTAGAAGGGCACAAGGGGAAGAATGCTAAATCTGCTTTTGCAGAGGAAACAGAGACGCGCTTAAATTGCCAGTTTCAAGTCTCAGTGCGAGTTTATGGTGTTGTTCTCCAATTTGTCTGTTAGAGCATAATAAGGGAGCCAACACTCTTTTTGCAAAACAGGGAAACTGTTGAGCGACAGAGCTGCCACAGTAATAGGAACGCTTACATTTTTTTACATCATCTATCCTCAAGTCTTGCACTCAGCAAAGTGTTCGGCAGCAGAGGTGTCAGCAGAAGCAATCCACTAAACTGAGTATACTTTTGTGTTTACATTAGGAGAGTGAAATAAATATCAAATGACTAATCTTTGAAAGTGAATTACCTCTGCCGAATGAAGATATCTCGAGCTCTGTAATGCTCAATAACCCGACTATTAATGTGTACTCTCTTGGAAAGCAAATGTAATACCATGGAGCAGCTCCAGAACAGAGAGGCTGCCTCCAAGAGCAGGCAGCACAGAGAGAATGCATTAGACTTGCGGTCGGCTGATCTTTAGTTCTTGAAAAAATGCCGACATCTCCTCCCTCCGGTCCAAAACTAAGACTGGATCACAGAGCAGGGGGAAAGGTTTAGTGTTCATAATTTGGGGGGATTTGAATGAAAAACTTAAATGGGAGCGGAACGTGAACAGCTTTTCCCCTGTACTTGATTATGATGATGTGGGAATTTGCAGATTCAAAGAAGGGATTGGAACATTTTGTTGAAGGGGTGTATTCCATGATTTCATATGCCATGCTAAAGAATTTCCATAATACACACAGACATGGTTAGAAAACATGGTTACATCTTCAATCATGAGCAACAAACAGTGGAAACTATCCTAACTGAGAATGTCGTATGTGTGTAAACTGATGGTAGCTTGAAATTAAGGTGTTGAGACAAAATGCAAACAACCAATTTTCCATAGTATCTAAATGGCAGGGGAGTTGTGCAGTAGCTGTGGTGTCTGTGGTCTCCCACGTTGACCTAGTGGGGCACTGCTGCACTGAACCAGCACCGTCAAATCAGTGGAGCAGAGGAGCACTTGATCTCACTGCCTCCAAAATGCAACAGCTAATCACCTAACTTTATCTAGCAGTATCGCTTGTCACAAGTGTATTCATTTTATAAAAAATAATGATGGACAGCTGCGACCCTACTCCTCATTCATAAACCCTTCTGTTCAGTTCCAGCCTGAATTCTCCCAATAACCTGGTTCCTTGTTAGCATGTAAAATATAAGAAGAAATTCAGTATCAGTAAAGTCTCCTGATTGTGATCGTAGGTTAAATCATGTTCCCTGTGACACCGAAACGTTAAGAGCACAGTGATACTCATTCATGCTTATGAGGATTCTGTGCTCCAACACAAGCCAACAGATCATCTTAGAGAGAGTCAGGTGGAAAAGCTTGTTGATCCCATCGATCGTGTCTGGTAAGCAAATATAGTGATATCAGGTGGTGCAGCTGGTACAAGGCTCATCTCAACCGGGTAGCACCTCTGTAAGATCAAGGTACAATATATACCACCCTTAAAGGTGAGAGCACCGATCCGAATAGACACGTGAGTACGTCCCCTGTGTTACTTTGGTTGTGTTAGCTTGCAGGTGAACAATGCAGATTATTATAATGGACATTTCAGGTGCTTTCATCTTTCCCTCTTCCAATACAGTAGATTCGATCATGAACATCCATATAGCAATTTGTTTAATCATCCAATTGCTCAGACCCATATATTCATGCAGTCTGGCTACGTTCCATAGGGAATCATTTTCAGCACTTGCATCCTAATGGGCATAGAACTCGGGTTAATTTGGAGCAGCCTTTAAGTGATAAGCACTGACCACCATCTGTGCCAAAACTCTACTACTGCTGCAACTACATTTAGAAAAAAAGAGCTGACTTCAACGTCATCACAATTAGCCACCAACACAGGTCACTGACTGGTCCGCCTGTCAGAGCGCCAGTGCAAACGTTAATGCCACCGGGGTTTCCAGACTATACTCACAGTTTAGAAAATGAAGCTGTGAGTGATAGTCTGGCGAAACCAGGATAAGCACAGTGGGCAAAAGAAAAAGAAAAACAGATCTTTGGGTGATCACAAAAGCTACGTAGTTACTTGGATGTCTGAATCTGTGTGATGTCACTTTAAATATTCAGTCAAGTCCTAAAGCATAGGGTTGTGATCAATTGGCAGTTATCAGCAATCCATTTTACCACATTAAAAGTGCAATATTTAATCAATCAATGAAGAAATAACAATTAAACTTCCCTTCCTCTGTAGTATTAGTGGTTCCTTCTAAATCCATGAATCCACATCCTGATCACAAAGTGCACAAGCATCTCTTTAGACAACCCAACACGACAAAGAGCCATGGGTTCCTCCAAATACGTCAGCGCTGTCAAGAGGCACAAGCGATGCAACATTTTCTCCCTGCAGCAGCTGAGTAGGAGCGGGAGAACCCGACGCTGCCATCGTTCTCAAAGGGGACAGATGTCAGAGTAAGAATTTGTTTAGAGGAGAAGAGGAGGCAAAATTTCTCAGCGTTCACAAACGATCAAGTGCAGAGATAGAGTGAGAGGATGGGGTTTCACAATACTGACATATAGACATTTTGTAGTCTACGACAGTAAATTATTAGAGCAATGTTAAGTTCTCCTGCCAGATGTGTTTTATCAAACTGTAATTTCTTAATCTGTACAAGTCAGCACTCTATTTACTGCATGTTAACTTTGTGTGTGGCTTAAATATAACAACTAAGGGGCCAATTTGTGGTGATTATCTCCTAGAACAGAAATAAGGAAAAATAAGATGAAAAATACATCTTTGTTGGCTGGTTATTATCATTATTCATTAAAATCAGAAATCAGAAAACGTCTTTGTAAATCTGTCTTGGGTACCCGAACTGAAATCGAGTTCCCTGTTGGTCTGAAGGAAGACGTCATTGTTGGGATACTTTATGGAGACAGCCCCCAAGTCCCGTCATTATTGGACAATCATGGCAGGCCGAGCAGTCATCGCTCTCTGACCATAACTGGACACCAACAGTGATGTACTCAGTGCGGGAACATGAAGCATTTGTTTGTGCAGATCTGCTATGGAAACCAAACAAAAAGAAGGAAAAGCGAGCAAGGAAATTCAAATGGCGCCAGTCAGTGACGGTCAGTGGACGAAACTCCATAGGGTTAAATGGCTTCAATCTGACAGAGCATATGCAGTAAATGTGGCTTTGCTTGTCAATCAAATACACAACATTTTTTGAAAATGGTCAGAAAGCCTTTGGAGAGCAAGAACTGTGTGCATCACAATGACTAAATGTATATTTTTTACAGTTTACTCAAGGTAAACAGTGTAATCCATTCCACAAAAATGCAGAGGAGACGCACAGATGCCTCCGATGAACCACTGCCGAATATCAAAAGGAAGTGAACAGCGGATGTTAAGTGTTGAGGAAAACAACATAAACTCCATTACAAAAGAAAGCGCCACATTCACAACAAAGAAAAAAATGCTTTTGTAGAGGGAGCTGGAGCTAATTCAGCTACTCCTTAGGAGGAGTGATTGTTAACAGAGCCCCTGGATTAAATGCACAGCCCAACCGCAACATAATGGCAACAAAGCATCTTCTAAATGAAAGGAAATGTATAAAAGTCCCTGTAAAACAAAAGCGACGCAAAAGAGATTTACAGAAAGCCAAGTTTCTCAAAGAAAAGCATCGTAAATGTAAATGTTTGCCCGCTTTAGGCCTTTTTTTTTTCATGTATGTGCACACTCTCATGAACCAGCCAGACATGGACACAACCAATTTAGCCCGATGAACAACAGATGTGTCCATCTATTTTGGTTCGACATGAGTTCTCTGCAATAACACCATTAGTTGTCTCCTCATTTGCGATATCATTTTTCAACCATACGTTTTCCCCATTAGGGCTTCAGTACTTTTCGGTAGCGATTCCATAACTTTGATGACCAGCAATGGTCAGCACGCTGCTAACTGACAGGCTCAGTGCAGAACCTACATCAACAGAAACCAGAGCGCACTGGAGAAATACAACATTGTCAATTGAAATGAGGACAACTAAGATGGGGTGGAATCAGCAGTACGTGAAATCCTCTTGAGTAATGTCAACGTGAACTGTTATACAATAGAGTCAAGAAGGGCTGTGTGTTGCTGGTTTGAGTTTTAACTGTGTGATGTGTGCAGCTTGGGTTTGGCTTGTGAAGAGCCATATTTCATGGGGTTCAGAGGGTCGGGGGCTGGTACCACATTGTTGATACTCTTCTGGTACCGTTTCATAAAACTGAGACAATAAGATGGCTCGAGACATGCGTTATGTAACTTATTTTTCCTTTTCAAATAATAAAGTCTCTGGTATTATCACTGTCAACTACATTTTCATTACCAAATGAATACCAGCAATCACAGGCTGCAGAAGAAGAGTTCTCTACCCTCTGCTTAACATCACACATACACGCAACATCCAAGCTGCAATCCCTTTGTGGAATGTGTTTTCAGTGTTCAGCTATTCATGTAAAGATCTGCTGTGAGAGCTGCACACACAAACACACACTTCTGAAATCTATCACTGATCTCACTAACAAGCAATGTCCTTCTTCCTTACAAAACAACAAATGTATTGCTTATTTTATATTTTAAACTCTATTTGTGTTTAATTTTATGCATTTCATCTGTTCTCATGCATCTAATCTCTTCTTATGCATCTAATTTATTTTCTATATTTTTAAATGTTCCTTTATATCTGTTTTTATGTCAAACACTGCATTTAATTATCTTCCTGTAAAGCACTTGGTGCTGCATTTCTTGTATGAAAGGTGCGATACAAATTTAGATTATTATTATTATTATTATTAATAAAATATTCCTACCCTTGACCCCATCAACCTTGATATTCCCCTAAATTAGCCCCTAAGTAGCTTCAACATAACAAAAACATGATTCCATACTGTAGAATGTCTCAGGTGATTTCTATTACAGTGTTAGTTTATGGCAATGAAGCAGTATATTTCTCAAAGTGTGGCTGTATTCATAATTAAAGCTGCAACACCAAATGTATAATCATTATCAGTGAATGCACCTTTAATTGTGATTGACATTTTTGATATTTTGGGAAGCTTTGGGGTCTTCATTGACAAATAAAATAACATTACAGGAGTAAATAAAGCTTAAAAGCAGCAAACTGCCAGAGGACCCCGCAGCCAGAGGCTCTTAACACTCAGGACATTCAGTGCGTTGCTATTTGCAGCTGTAATTAAAATGTATTTGGAGTTTAGGTTTCTAATGTTTGAGCTTCTAATGTAGAATTTCAGTTAAGCTGTACCATGTATTATTGAGTATTTTTGTTGCTTCTTTTTGTGTAAAAATCTACGCAAATATGCACATTTTAATATCTTGACTATTTCAGTATATGTCTTGCTCACATGAAGCTGTGTTTATTTAAATGATCACAATCTAACTGACGGAAATATGGGGATACAGGCCTCGCCTCGAATCTGGCCTCGTCCAAGAGTTTTATCAAAACTCTGCAGCATATATTTGGTATTACCTACCCACTAGAATCGCATGCAGGTTAGAAGAAGTAAACCCTAAACTAAAGCGGAAAACTAACCTTACAATGTGCATAAACCTTAATTCAACCCCAGTTCCAATGGTTTGAAACTGAAAGAAACTTGCTCATTAAAGAAGCAAGTAGTGGCAAAAATTACATCACTTTGCATAAAATACACAGCTCCAACAGCAAAACCTCGAAAAGGTGGTTCTCACGTGGACAGCCATGCAGCAGCACAGCAATACAGACACAAGCGCACACTGTGTCCTTTCCCTTTTGTGAAAGAAACCAGACTGACCTACTCGCAGCTCCTGACCGAAGACTGTCCTTTCTCCCAGCGCCGAACAGTTCCAGCGTCCATATCGGAACTGGTATTGACACTCATTGATGCCCATCTGGGCGCCTTCGCCCACAACAATGATGGCGTCTGGGCGGCTCTGGCAGATGGCCCGCTGGCGAGGTGCCAGCCCCGGAATCTTGTTGCAGATGATGTTGGCACCCAGAGCCACCACCGAGGACAGGGCCCTGCCAAAGTAAGAGAAACGCACCATCACACACACAGACATGGATTCATACACACACATCAACAGGAACACAGACACATGCACACAAAGATGCATGCATGGTTGCACACAAACACACACACAAACAAACTCAGTTAGAACATTGAGAGGATGGTCAGACTGACTCACTTATGTGAGACTCTCCAGAACAAGGTTTAATTCAACCAATGATTGATGCACATTCCGTAGTGAAGTGAAAGCTGCACTGTATGAAAGTATTGCTATTTAATGGATTAGAGGTAAATCAAAAACCTGAAAACTTAATCCAGTGTAAAACATTTTAAAGACGAGGAAACTTGCAAAAACAGCCCAGAGAGAGAAAACAAGATGCTGACTTGCCTACTGACAACACCATTCCACCCTGGGTTGGATGATGGGAGTTTGAGTAACAACTTGGGGTTTGTGTGTTAATTGTTAGGTAACATAGTGGCGTGAACAGTTTGCCAGAATGTAATATAAATACAGTATGTACACTTGCTCAGTGTCTTCACCCCAAATGTCACACAAAATATTATTTCTTGTGATTTCTGTAATTATGTGTTTGAAACGTCCTCAGGTTGTAAAGTGCTGCCTATAAATTTCATGAGACTGATTTTACTTTGGCCACATCCTCGGACTGGTTTGCATGGAAAATATGTCAAATTTTCAACACTGGTTTCCTTAACTCACTGGTATTAATCTGTTATGTAGTAAATGACACACCTCCTTCTCAGTTCTCAGAAAGACTTCAACACGTCTGATCGCTCCATGTGATAATATAAAAGCATATGTTGGAGATGGCTTTGCAACCGCTGAGAAAACCAAAACAGATTATGACCAAACAAAGCGCTGACTTTCTCCAAGATTCTGTTTATAGCCCTCAAAACCATGTAGATACATACTTTTCAAACATGTCAGGAACAGGGAGTCATAAATGAGCGTGGAGGCCAGCACCGCCTTTGAAGTATGACGTCGACCTCCAAAGGCTTGACCACAAACGGGGCAAACTAACGCAGGCAAGTTGTGTGTCAGCGAAAAGCAACGGCAGTGTATAAGGGGTGAAATGGAAGAATGGGTGAGGGGGAGAAAAAAACAGAGTCCTGTGGATGTACTGTAGATTCTAGTTCGCAGCACTGTTAGTAAGGGACCCCAGACTAAGAAAAAATATTTGATCGCTGATTAGAAATCACTCTTATACAACTGTGTTCTCTTTTTTTGTTTTTGCATGAACACAGAACAAACAAACAAAACAAAAAATCCCAATTTCAAATAAATTCTAAGAGCAGCGAGACGAGTATCTGTTGCCAAACTGAGGACTGCACGCATTCTCTTCGTCTTGCAGTCAGGGGAGCGCACTGAAGCAAAAAAGAAGGAGCATTGTGTATGCTATTGATTTTGCAAACCATGCTGTCAAAAGATAGCTAAGAACATTTATATAATTACAGTAAACATGTTAAGATGTGTATTTCCAAGTAAAAAGAGCATCATAAGCCAGATGGTGATTAGAAAAAGAGCATCATTCATTTTGGTCTGCAAAACATGTGTATCACTACACCAACAGCCAACTGAATGCCGTAATATCTAAAAATTTAAAAATTAAAATTAAATGTCCTTTAAGAAACAAGACATTCATCAGGTGCATTCCATGTCCACAGGAAACACTCTGCAGCCCACTGCTGCTTTCAATCCCTCTTTGCTCTCTCTCTCTCTCTCTCTCTCTCTGGAGGCTCGAACTCCTCTGACCCTCCGTGACCCTCTGCTGTATATGCGGTTGTTCATGGCAACGTTGACATCCAGTCCTTACAAACCAAAAGGGGAGGCTCATTAGGACAAGTCATTTCCTACTGGAGAAATTCACTTTCTTGCATAATGAATGTTTGGGATGAATAGAGTTGGTTTGTTTGTATAAATCCAAAGGCAATAAAATTATATTTTAGCTGAAAATCCAATAAGACAGCACACTGATATTTTTCCAGGTGTGACAAACAGAGCTCTCAATAGCCTCCTCTCGTGGCAGTTTGTCATGTCCTTCACCTGCTAATTCAGACTCCCAGTCCTTCCACCGGCAACCCAAACCATCTGACAAGCACCAAACAGAGAATTCCACAGCTAAGCTTTTAAATCCCTGCATCATCAAAGTGCACAAATGTGATTCTGTTTGCTTAGCGTACACTCTGTGTATGCCAGGAGCTTGGGGATAGCTCCCCCACAGTCACACAGATAGGCCGTCCCATCAGATAGGCCGTCAACAGAAAGTCAGACGACACGCACAAAACGTCACAGACGTGGTCTGTTGAGCTGCCGCAGTTGTTTGTCAATGACTGTCAAGTTTATCCGAAACATGGGCGACGATTTCACGTTTTGTGTTTGGATACATGGTGCACATTGTGTGGTGTTTATTACTGACCATTTCATGATTCTGACTTTGTGGTAACAACGTAGAGAGATGAGGATTTTTTGTGTGTGTGTGTGTGTGTGTGCAAAGCAGCAGGTGGCACGAGGCTTGCACACATAACGCACAGTCCATAAACAAGAAATTGAAGGTAAAGCTGAAACATTTAATGGCAACATTCGGGTGACATGTTCTTGTGCATTTGACCATAAATTTATTCCATTTTTTTTAAGTTACAATAAGTGCGCACGAGGGTTTTTGGCGACTATGTTTTCACATTTCAACAAAGAGGTGATGCATTTTTTTTTTTTTTCATCAGTAATTACAGCATATTTTTGTGTTAATGTCTGTTAAATTAATCACAAAACATGAAAAAGCCAGCTTCAAATGAAACGTCGGCCTTTGTGTGTGTGACTTGACACACAGACAAGAACTTTCATCTTTACCAATGTCAGTTGTGAAAAGCTTTCAGATTCCATCACTGCTCTGTGTGGCCTTGAGAGAAACTATATTCTACGTCATGGCATGCAGCGTGCTTACAGCCACCTACTCCATCACATGGAACACTTTGAATTTGACACACTATTAAGCTCCCGGGCTTGCATCTTCTACCGAGGAATGCACTCTCAAAAATGCCTGAGACGCAACTTAACTAAGTCAAGTGAATAAATACTTTTCCAAGAGCAGGAAAGTTTCTGTTATTTTAGGGCTGAATATGATTTTTTTTCCTCTTTTGCTGTTCATTTAAAAAAAAAAAAAAAAAAAATTAACCGTAAGATGAGCGTAGGACTGAAGCTTTTTAATTGAAAACAAAATCCTATCTAAATCGGTTTTGTCTGCACCGGAGCACTGGTTAGGCCGGTGAGATATAAACAAAACAGATTATTACCTTTGGAATATAAAATATGAGATTCCTACACGCTTGAGTGTGAGGTGTGCAGTGGCCCCAAAGCTCTACATGGACAGACACTTTGGCTCACGGCTCATTTGCTATATACACAGCTCTACAAATTTTGCAGTTTAACATGCCAAAATGTAATTTTTTTGTAGTTTTGAGGGAAGGATATTATTTTGAATCCATATTTAAATAGTCTCTTTATAACATATTCAGCGGCTAATGCTCAACAGAAAACATACTTAAATAATCAAAATAAACAATGCTATGTAGCTTTGATGTGCAAGCCATCACTATACTTAGTAGTGTAGCCCACTTTTAACTGAAAACCAAAAACCACATCTATTTCAGCATCAGGTTTGGGGTCTCCGGGCAGCAAAGGCAGGAGCGAGGGAGCATTGGTGAGTAATTATTTTGGAAACTTTCAGAAAGCCAGTGTTCTCCTGCAAGAGATTTCTCGTTTAATTCAAAGCCGCAATGCATTACAGTGTCAATCACGTGCATGTTGCAGAGAGATATTTTAAGATGTGGGTTAAAATGATAACATCGAGATGCACAGAATTAACGAGAGATGAGGTAATGCGCGGCGATAATCGTTCACACGCTCTGACAGGTTAACAGTTGCTGGCATGCGCAGAAAACGGCACGTATTATTTTAAACCTTCCTCACAAGGAAAAAGGCAGAATTTCTGCATCCAATTGTCTTGAACATCTCTGCCACTCTGTGGCCAAAATGAATCCATGTAGCAGTTACCCAAAAAAAAAAGTGTTTTATTTTTCAGATTTTGTGAAAATGTTTAAACACAAACCACCGCTACTCACAATGACGCGCTCATCCGCGTGGAAACGGCATATTACGAGCTTTTCAACTAATTAGTGCATTCCCACGTGGATCGTTTCCCGGCGATGTTTCCACTCATGAGTGTTCTCTGTTGCATTTTACGCGTGTATAACGTGAAAACTGTGTGATAAATGTGCGAGAATTTAATTGACGTTGCTGCCTAACTTTTGTCACGCCTGCTCCCGGTACTATTTTAAAGTTTGGTTACACGTTACAAACAACTTAAACTGAATTTTCAGCCTGTGGATGCGCGAAGCTGAAACGAAATCATCTCATGAACTGCGTTAAATGGTTAGGGCAAAAGGAAATATAGCCTGTTGTCCAACAAGGAGGTTGTACATGAGTAAAACCAAACCGTGTGTCTTCCCGTTGCTGAGGATGAGAGCGCGCGCTGTCGGAAGTTAATTAAGGCACCGTTAATTGGCTCAAACTTACAGGTAGCTGCCGCTCGTCAGGATCAGGAAGATCTGCGGGTAGTAGACTGACAGCAGTACACTGCGCGACGAGAGGATGATCATGATGACATTGAGCAAATGGCCACGCTCGGATTGAGTGAGACGACGCGGACAGGATGAAAGAAAAACTCCCTTAATTCCCGGCTTAATGTCCCTTTCGCCCAAAATCAAAAAAGAACTTGCTGTGCGTCTCCTCGTCTTTGGTGCGGTGGCTCTACGCAGCTCCAAGCTCCCAGGGCCGTGTGTGCGCTGAGATTGGCTCTGTCATCTCTCAGCAGCGGAGGCTGTTACACAGTACTGTGGGTTCCCGAGCCGGAATGATGATGGTTTTAGGGATTTTGCATGGCAGAAAAGTGCCTCTCTCCACTCTCATGAGAGTCGTGCCTGCCATTGGGCAGGGAGAGACACTGCTATCCGCCCACTTTGCCACAACGGGACAATAGGGTGACACTGATCCGATCCCCGTTGGACGTGCAGGAGGTTTCATTCATCATCACCCCCCCACCCCTCCCCCCACCCCCACTACCACCACCCAACCCAACATCCAGCTAAAAATAAACAAACATAGACGCAGGCTGCTTGAGCCTCACACCATCACAGCTCCATGTGCAAAAAAAAATCTGTACATTTCTTTGGCAGGATGTGTGATTTTTTTTTTAATCAACAAGTTGGTGTCAAATTAAAGCAGTGAATGTATGTATCGGTATGGATGTCTGGGTGAGCGCCCGTGTAAAGCCTCTACACTGTTGAGAATAATTTTACCTGCTATGACTTTCTTATAACATTCTTTAGACTTTTTTTATGTCCCACAGTAAGTGTTCCTGTAATATTTCCTTATAAACACAAATCTGATTGTGCTACTTAAATATCTGTTTCAGTGACCTTCTTAGTTTCTGTGGGAAAACATTAATATTTCTATTGAGGTCTGAAATATCTCTTCATGGCATTTAATGGCTGTCATCTTATAATATTCGAACATTCATTTTGAGACCCTGCTGACAAAAAGAGTTGTTGGATAAAATCTGTAAAGGCATAAAACTAGGTGTTCCTCAAGATTGGATGTGAGCAGAGAAATAAAATAGGCTATTTGAAGAGATTTCTGTCGCCTCAGCATCGTGACTCTCACTCAACACCTGCAAGCTCCAGCTATTGTAAATGAAGAGGGTACCATGAAAGGTTTAAGCCGGAGTAAAGAGGATGGAAGGAATGAGCAACTGCTCGGGATTAGTAAACACGAAGATGGGTGACTTTTACCCCATAATGGAGTTACTGTCATGCGATAAGAGCATGTGGGGGACTTGAAGTCGGTTCTCACAGGGAGGGCTGACACTGCTCGTTTGATTCATTGTGTCTGCAGTAATCAATTCAACGGCCCTAAAGATGTATGTGCTTAATCAGTCTGTTTTTAGTCTAAAATATATGACTGATATCACCTTTTATTTCACTTAGGCTACTTCAAATTATTTCATGCGTAATTGGTTACAATTAATCCTGACAGCAAATGTAAAAACAAAGAACTCTTGATGAATAATTTGTTACAGGGAGAAAAGTACAAAAAAACACAAAAAAAAACACATATTTTTATATGTATTAGGTGGGGTTACCCTCCACTGCATTGTAATTTATCAGGTAGTTGCATCAGAGGGCCCCTGGTTATTTTAAGTTAAAGTTTAGGTTTCATCAGGGGCATCATCCAAATAACACGTCTTTCTTTCCAGCTGACTGAACATTTCAAAGGAAGACAATATTTAGTCACTAACTTACACGTTAAAAAAAAAAAAGGGACATACAAGATTCGATCCTTTGCAATGAGTCTAAAATGTGTCATATATGATCATGCTTGGGAGGCACTGCTGTGCAGGGAAGGTAGGAATAGACGTCCTTCTGTGTTCATGCATCAAGGTGAAGTATTGCAAAACAGGTAAAAACTCCGTCTGGGCAATGGAATGTGGAAATACAACTCAAGTCTGCCGCTATTAATGAAGGTATGCAGGGGTGAGCTGGATCTGGAGCAGAGACAGCGGATCAAATGATCTTGTGCGACAAAAGGGGGAAGGAGTCTCATGAGGTGAACTAAATAACAAATGAATGCGAATCGATCCTGCTGTCTGTTGGCATGAGACCTGATCTCACAACATATTCCACCGAGGCAGGCGTTTGGATGTAATGGTTAAAATATTTTATAAATACACCTGATGAAAACTTTTTTTTTTTAATTTTTTTTTTTATCACAGTCTGAGGTGAGAGGGCAGAGGAAGCTTACGTCTCAAGTGTTTATTTGGCACAGTGTCGCAGTGGATTTCATATGCAGTTTTGCGCATGTGAAGAAAATGCGTGTAACGAGAGGTAATAAAAACTCACCCAAGTCTGAGGTATATGATGCCAAAACACAGGAACACGTAGAGACTCCGCTTTCGGAGGGGTTTGTGCATGATCGTTACCACTTTGTCCAGAGGCCATGCACTGTAACGTGAAGTGTCTACGCTTTTCGTTCACATTGGCAGCTTTCCTAACCCTTCCAGATGCACGTAGACCGTCGATTTTTCGCGGCATCCAGCTGAAGCTCCGTAGAAATCTTCGACCGTGTGAAATCCATGGTCCACGTACAGGTGAGATGCTGATGACGACCTGAGAGGTGGCTAAGAACTCCAAAATGAAACTTGAGAGAGGGTCGGGCTTGAAAGGTGAATAAGTTCTTAGAGGAAGTGCCTCCTTTTCGTCCTTACTTTGACGGTAGAGCCTAATTAACAATTCCCATTTGCTGCGCCTTGAAGGTAGAAGAAAAAAAAACCTAGTCGCGCATACTGCAGTGCCCTACAAACCCCGTGGGTCTTTGCCATGTTCAAACCTCACATCTCTCCCTATTTCTGTTCTTTGAAGACATCCTAAACTCAGACCTTATGACTAACTAACAGCAGCCAGGTAGTCTAATACAGGTAACAAAAGGGCTGTGCGCCTCTTCCTCCTCCTCCTCCAGCATGGATAAGCAGGGAATGGGACGGGCTTCCAGACTGAGCTCAACACGTGTAGTTGTTGTACAGAAAACTAAAAGGCACCAAGTGAAATGGCCTTTTATAGGCCTGCAGCCCAGGCTATGGGTTGCAACATTGGGCATTGCCCCACCAGTGTGGGCTTCCAGGATGGGCTATACCACAACAGTAAAACCCATAAAATCAAACAGATGAGGGAAGGCTTTCCAGCTGTTTGACTACAAAATACCACTGCATGAGTAATAATGACTAATAATAATGATCTGGCATCCCGATAGATATGTCTCAGTGAGACTCTGTCAGTCACCATGATCAACAGTGCAATGCATGAGAAAACAACATAAACAAAACATCAATATTCCCATTTCTTGGGTTTGACTCAGGGTGATGTGAATTTTGAACAGATGTTTAGAATATGGAGTCAACTCCTGTGGGAGCGATTATATGACTAAGAAGACTCCCTCTGGTGGCAACAAGACACTGTTGAACTGATCTAACGTACAGAGATGAACTTCTTCAGACTCATTTTTCAAGAATGAAATACAGTGTGGGCACTTCACACAACTGTTTAAAGTTTTAATCTGAATTAAGGAATAAGGAATCATTTTTCATCCTGACACTTAGAATTCATTTGATACATTGTAGTGAACTTTTAAGTGTTTCATGCAGCAGCTTCACATTTAAATATAGTTGCGGGCCTTTCCATACATTTTACCAAATGAAAGGCAACTACATTTAATTTAAGGAAAAACACTGGTTTATCAATTCCTCTAAAGTTACAGAGTTAAAGGAGAGGAAGTCTTATTGTGTGAAGAATATCATAAATGCAAAGTGCTTTTGACATGGTAACATAAATATTTACTTCACCGTTGTTTTTTAATCAACACCACTTACATGTCTTGATATTGTCGTGTTTGAATTCACACACGGTGAGAAAATTTCACTAAAAGTGCCATTTTAACTCGGTACCTAATTATCACTGCCTCAATTTTTCCTATCAAATTTCTGCTAAATGTTTAGATTTAGGTCTTTTGTTGTATGAAGAATATTAAAAAGGCCAATGTTATTTTGTTAGGGCTACTATGGCCATCGATTTTACCGATAGCAGCCAACTCAGTCTCACATCTAAATGTAAAATACATCGACATGCACATAAGGTGCCTTAGGTTTTGACACTCTGCCTTGCTAGTCAGAAATCTAAGGAACCCCTTGTTCTTCTTCTCTTAAAATGTTATGGTCTTAATACTGTTTCTTAAAAGAACACATAAACCATCAATTCAGTATATTTCCAAGAAACTACATGAAAAACGGCTAACGTGTTGTAATAATGATGGCATAAACTAAAATTACAGACATGAGCTATCTGAGCACAGAGACTGCCGGGCTGTTGTTCACCACGAGAAACAGACAAAACCGCAGAGACCTTTGTTTCAAGACATCCCTGCATTGTGGTTTTAAGGCCTTTTCCTTCAAAACATGCCCATCAAAATTCCAGATGGATTTTAGAAATAATGAAAGTCAACATGCAGGCCTAGGGTGACATAAAAAAGACATGTATTTGATGTCTACCCTGTAAAAGATGGTCTTGTTTGTCTTCAAATGTATATAACTCATAGGCCTGTTTAGTTTAATTAAAATGTTCAAAGGACCAAGTCTTTTTTTATTGAAGCAGGATCAAGACCAGGGACAGTGTGCGTCAGCGTTATTTGTCACCCGCCATTGTCATTACAGACATGTCACACACATCCACACTCGCGCGTGGTCGGCGAACACATCCGTGTGCACGCTAACACACATTATCTGTCTTCTCCGTGTCCACACATACAGTAAGCATGCATGCAGACCCACAAATCACATCATAGACACAAGCACTGCGGACACACACAGAGACTCGCTCACACACTGTAGCACTTGGGTGGTATGTGGAGGATCTTGTGACACACTGTTTATTTAACTTCAAAAAGCTGAGGCAGGGATGAGAGCATTTGGGTCAGCGAGGACATATCAATCTGAGTAAGTCATATGCCACATCACTGTCTATGCTTTACGCTGCATTACAGGCCATTGTATTTGGAATATTTCCACTTCCAGTGTCCTGAAAGGCAATCACTGTCCTCTTCGCTCTGTACTTACCCTGTGCTCAGTCTGCTCTATTACTTTAATAAGTGTCAGCCAAGCCTTTTCAAGATTGCACCATTGTGTATCTGCTCCTTTTCATCTGCATGCACTCTTCCCAAACTGTGGAAGGGAAAATGTTGGGAAGAAGGGGGAAAAAAGAAAGGGATCATATTTTGGCGAGCATGGGATGATATGTCGCACTGTCTTTTTGAATATTATTAAGTACTCTTGACCGACAACTAAATAAGAAAACCCACCGGTTGCCCATGTGTTTGCATGGGAGCTGGTTCAGCTGGAAACAGTGAGAGGGCTGAAATGCAGAGCGTGCCAAACCACGGAGTGGCGTCTGGGGCTGGGTCCACCACATCTACGCTGGGCCCCAGGCAAGAGGGGGAAATGGCTATATTGCACTCGCAAAGTCCCCCTTTCCATCTCCATCAGACATCTCCCTCTAACTCTGTTCTTCTTGACTTTAACACTTCCCTCGATGACCAAAGCTCAGACTTACTTTTGGATATGATGCAGTAAAAAGATGCAACCCCAGATAAAGGGGATTCGCAGAAGTATGCTGAGAGAAAGTGACCTTTTCTCCTCACACATCTAGCTGTGGGGTCAAAGGTTAAACCAACCCCACCACTCCCCCCATCCTGACCAATGAGTTTGACCTCTCTTCCATTCAGCCACAGCTGTGCGTAAGGACAGAGGGTGCGGTCTGATTAATTCCTCGACATGTCCACTGATAAAACAGGTCCTGAGTGCCTCGTTTGTGTGCCTGTGCGTGCACACACAGATCTGCCAGGCTGGGGCTGCATGTGTCCCAGCCTGCTTCTCACTGGCTGATTAGCCCAGGCTGAAATGCTGCACCATGCTCTGTTGATGGAAGGCAGGTTTTCTGAGGGTTGGTCCCTCTCAATAGTGTCCAATACCACTTGTGGCGCTTGTATATGAAGTTTGAACTGAAGCTCAAAGAGAGAGCCATGTTTTTTCTCATGTTAAAACCATCAAACACTAATTTGCAATGTTGCTGTTTTAAATGGGGTTCACTTCTTAGCAAGGCCGCTAGCCAAACTGTCATGGGTGTTTTCCTGATCGGGCCAGGCCTCTGAGACAGAACAGGGAGGCAGGATCACTTTATCCAAATCTGACAGACTGGGACACTATGCCAAAGCTTTAGCCCCTATTTAAGAGCGCACTCAGTAAAATGAATGAAAGGACATAGAGGAAAGAAAAGAGTCCAGTTTCAAGTTGGACAGGCTTTAGAATGGCTGAGATTAGGATTTGTTGCTACTGTGCCATGTGTCTAGACCTGACTCACGAGTGAGTGACTTTAGCTACCTATGTAAGTTTTCACAAACGTAATATAATATACACTTGACAATTAGTGCGTGCGATAGTTCAGCAGGAACACAAACTACTAGAACAGATCTTAGTGCCACTATCAGCAACATTTGCCACTCACAGGAAAACATAACTGATGGTTGTTTTTTCTGTCTTTATGTTTACTGTCCAAACACTTCTGATTTACAGGCTAATATTTGCTAATGAGTAAGAAGCACAAGAAAGTATAATCAGAAAAATATGTCTGTCTGCTTTATTTGTCCATTTATCATCTGTTATTCACCAGGGAATTCATTCATTTAAAAAGTGTTTTTAGATGAATCTCCTCATCTTTTCTTTCCCAAATGTCTGAAACAATAAACTAAAAAAACAGATTTAAGACTTGATGCTGTTTGGGGGATTTAAATATTCGTTTAAAAAGTTAGAAATTAAGTTTTATCCATGTCAGATCACAAAATCATAAACGGCTGTGCTCACAGACTTATACACGCAGTATTATGTATACAGCCACGTACTGCACATCCTCTGAATCCCTCACAGAGTGCAGCATCAATGCTCCCGATTCTTCAAAAAGATCTGATTGGCCTGACTGCTCTGAGCAAACAATTTCTATTCAGATGTATGAATTGAAATCAGATGGACAGGAGGCCTGTGTGCCACAGTCTGGAGAAGGGCCTGTCAGTTGAAATGAGAATGAGATGTCCATGACGGGACATGTGTCCTGGGCTCTAGAGACATGCGGTAGACAGCGGAATGCATTACGGGTACATTACTGTTGTTTTTGAATTCCTCTGTATCATATTCTGAGGGGATCATGCAATTTTTTTGTTTTTATTTAACATTTATCTGACCAATAGATTAAAATCAGTTTTGGACGGTGCCGTCTCGGCAAAGACTTACAATACAATAGAATAGACTAAACACAAAAAGCTAAATTTACACATTAAGAGAAACACAGAAAAAAAAAATCATCGATCAAAATCAACAACAACAATAAAAGATTGATGTTACAAAAAGAAATACATCGACCACATTCAGTTTCCTTGGTCAGAGAATGGAACCCTAGCATTTACATTCACCATAAAATCTGACAGACATATGGCTTGTGTCTGGAAGACCCCAGACCTTGTGTGCAGTGGAGCGAAGACAAGCAATACTCTCTGTTGCCCTCTAATAAGCCTGAGGATATGAGAAAAGGTCTGAGAACAGAGAAAGTCCACGTCAGTTTGGCACTTTGGACAGGACCTCGACTGAAATATTAATATGACATGTTCCCTGTGTCCAGAAGCAACAATTCAACTGAATAATTGCTGTTTTGTTTTAAAAGAAGGCAGCTTTGTGAGAAAATTGAATCAGAAAAGCATTGATGATATAAAACAGTAAGTTTGAGGTTTGCTTTAGGACATTAAGAGACTCCAATGTCGTCTATAAAACTTTAAATAACTATCTTTCGTCATTGATTCACATTTTGGTCTCTGGTTGAAAGCCACTAGTAAATGTTCTGATTTCTGTTTTGGCTCATAGGCAGGAATATTGATGAGATAACATTGCAAAAGTGCATTAGGTGTTAACTTTCCTCCTCTTTCGCTTCACTCTGCGGCTACATCAAATGCATGCTTTGGCGTTGGAGTTTACATACCTGTGAAAGCTAAACAGACTGCATTGACTTAAGGTGTGGCGCTATATTTGTATCTACCCGCAGCTATGGACGGGCACAAGTGCATGGACATGTGCACACGTTCACACACACACACACACACACACACACACACACACACACACACACACACACACACACACACACACACACACACACACACACACATGCAAACCGAGCTCTGAACAGCTGGGAGTGTTTGCAGTGTGAGTGGGCTGTTGGTTCTCCTCTCTGTCTCAAACAATGACCCATGCACTGTCTGTGTTTGCACTGCACCTAACTCAAACAGCGTGCGTTTCCGTCCTCTTGCCATTCAAGCACACTCTGAGGCTTGCTTTTGTGAAGGCTCACACAAACCCGGGAAGGCTTGGCCTCAGGTCGTGCTAAGAAAACAAAGGACCAAGTTCATTGAGAAATCAAGCAGAATTTCAGAAATGCACCTGATACATTTCGGCCCGTGTTTTCTCCTCCAGCAATTGATAATGTTTTGGCATTCCAATCAGGGTCAAAGAGATATTAGCCGTGCACTATTTCATTTTCTTAACAATGGCAGTCACAAAGACAAACCTGCTGTCGGGAAGAAGCTGGTACACCAAGTTCACAAAGCCACTGGAAGCTTTCTGTGCTCAGTTGTAGCGTGGTTAATAAAAACGTGGATAAACAATGAACTCCAGACTGCCTTCAACAAAAAAACATTTTTAAAAGAGCAATATCTTTTATTGTCTTATATTACATCATACATACACTATGAAATTATATTGAAGTTAGATTAGCTTCAAACAGAGCAACCTTGCTTCTCATTTTATCGGAATTTCATTACTCTGCTGATGAACCCAGAATAAATCACTCTAGATGAGTGCATCAACTACATTGAATGTAATTTTTTTTTTTTTTTTTTTTTTTTTTTTTTTAAGTGTTTGGCTATTCTCAAGCCACTCCATCTCTGCATATATCATTCTCCTCAATCCATTCAGGCTGTTTATCGTCAGCATTTCAGTTGGCAGATTGAGGTTTCTATACCAATGGCCTGATATGTTTGGATATAAGAACACAGTTTTCCTGTTTTGGCACTGTTAGAGAGTCTTTTCATATACCATCCTGACACCAAACACTGGGTATGTAATTTATAAAGGCCATCTGTGGAATTCAGTCCGGCTCACTGATGGTTTGGCGGTTGCATAGTGAGGCCTAATACTGGCCTGATAGACTGCGGTATAAAGAAATGGCACAGAAATGTTTCCTTTACAGTGCTGCCTTTTTCAGGAGGACTGTTGTGAGATGATATTTAAGCTAGATTTATGTTGATATAAGAGAGCAATTAGCTTGACCAATCATCCTTCAAATCACATTGTGGCACATGCCAAGATTTTATGTTATGCAATGGCTATATTTCTCCCAGAGGGTTTCAAGTACATAAAAGAGCCAGTACATTTTTTAAATTTGTTGTAGCTTTTATCAGTTACACAATACGACTGAAGATTTTCCCCTCTATTTTAATTTGATTGAACCTTTAATTAGAAATGAAAAGACTAGAAAATTATTTAATCATGATTGTCCTGGCCAAGGCACCAAGAACAATATTCCATGGATAGTCATACCAAACACATGGCCCATCACATTGGATTAAAAGACATCATTGCATGTCAAACAGAAACCGAAACTAGAAGGGCACTCTGAGAGCAATATGGAAATCTACAACCACAACCCTTATCGTTATCATTATATATTTCCAAAGCTATTGTTATAATGTCAAAATACATTTGCTGAAGCCTTACCTCTCAGCTGTTGTACCAGTTCTCTTCTGTGAAACCACTCCCCATGTGATCCGTAACGACTGTTTGCTGGATTAAGTTTGACCAGATCCATGTGTATCTCCATCACTGGTACCACCGAATGTGGATAATGATATGTAGTCTTCATATTTCCAGAATGGCCTATGTTTTGTCATCAATGAACTTCCCCACCACCTGCTGGATGTTTCAAGTAGTTTTAAATTATATAGCACTAAATCCCAACACAAGTCATCTCAGGGACTTGACATTCTAAAGACCTTACAATATATCAGAGAGAAACCAAACAGTTTAATATTTCCCACGAGCCAGTACTTGGTGACAGTGGGGATGAAAACCCCCTTAACATGAAGGAACCTCAGATAGAACCAGACTATGAGGTGAGCAGCCATCTGCCTCAACCAGGTACCACACGCTTCTGTTTAGGGCTTTCATAGTGTAACCACACCGACCTACCAATAGGGCCTACGTTTTGCCGGTCCTCACCGGCTACTGGGGCCTGATTAACTACGACAGTTGATCTTTTTTTTTTTATGGTGCACAGACCCAATTTAGTAAGCAGGAGAGAGTAGGAGAAGCAGCAGTAAAGACAGAAGCCCTGCTAAGCTAGTGGACGTGAAATAGCATGTTCATACAATTGTCAAAGAATTTTATCACCAAAGGTGCTTGATTAGTTGCCTGGCTGTTGCTTACAGCTTCAGTTTTCTACACTGTCAATACAGTCTGGTAACTTGGCTTGTATTAGCTCAGCCATTTTGAAGGGCGGACCAATCAGTGACCAGTGTCAGTGGTTTAATCATGTTTGTCCTGCCCCTACTTTACTGTGATTGGACAGCTGGTTGCAGTGACCGGAAAAACTCGCACAACGTTCAACATTTAATGCAGAATAAACGCCCAGCACCTCGTCAAACTGCATTAAAACTATTAAAAACAATATGCTGTACTCAGTTAAAAACACTTCGGTGGACTCAGGCCATGGGTAGTTGTAGCGGTGGCGTCCGGTTTCGGCACATATTGACTGGTTAGAATTAACCCGAGGTCTACACCCCCCCGTAAGATGGAAAGAGGACAAACGATTCTCTACGGAGCTTGGTCAGACCCATATTTATGGAGCGAAATTGGGTCTGGTTCGCACCATATTTGATTCGAGAATGCATGTGCTACAATTTGAAATTAGCCGCTGTAAAGACAGTATTGGTGATGATATTTGAGGCAACATAAATCCGTAAACAGCAACACAATAGGTAAAAAGAAGGGGTGCAAAATGCTAAACTGCAACGTCAGACGTGGTACACAGGATCAAGTACAAACGTATGGAATTTAGTAGCCACAATGGCTTATCTTCCTCTGTTGATGAAAATACAAATATAATTCATGGATAACAAGCATAGTCTAGAAACAATATAAGAAATGTGGAAATAGATTTTTATTTTTATTTTATTTTTTTGGAGGGGGGGGGCTTTTTCTGGACCCTTCAATTTGAATTTTACAGTCTTTCTTATTAGACAGAGTTTGATGAGTTGTTATTATGGTTAGTATCGGAGTATGGAACCTCTGTCCCGTGATAACAGGTGTTATAACCCCTAGAATCATGTGACCACCTGTACATCTGCAGTTGAAAGCTCTAGAAAGCATTATTTATGAGCTATATATAGCAGTTGTAGCTGTCAAACCTGTACCTACTGCTGTACGCTGTATGCAGTGTTTCATGCTGATAAAGTTGTTTTTGCGTTATAGTTATAGTTTCCTAACATGTGATAAATACCCCCACGGGTGTAGTTCGGCAGGTGCAGTGGGGTACATGGAAAGATGAACTCAACTGATTACAGAAACGGAAATTACAGGGATGAATAAATGAAATTGTCCGCTAAATATAATGTATAAAACTAATTGTTCACTTATTTTGACTATACAGCGTGTTAATATATGTTTCCCATCTGTAATATCCCTAAAGTGACAAGGAGTTACAGACTAACAGCAAAAAAGAGATAGCCTAGTACAAAAGATGTCAGAAGTAAATGATTTCCAGTTATTACTCCCTGAATACATTAATACATTCTCTAGCTACTGTGTGTCTGTCCAGTGTCTCTGGGGCCTTAAAGCTCGAAGTCCAGTCTCAGGTGGGTTCAGAGTGTCCAGGGCTTCTCTGACATCCTCAGATTGGGCTTGGCATCGGGCTGCTTGTCAAACACAGGTTCTCTTTGTTGTGTCAACCACACACTGAACCTTGCAGGGGCCTCATATACACAAAGGAATGTTTGGATGGATCCGTTACATAGCCACACACACTGCTTGTTTGCCTGTGTGACTCCACAACAGTAATCTGACATCTAAATTGGGCCAAGGAGGTTCCTGTAGTGCTCAGAGGCTGGACGGTCGATAAAGAGACAGCCAGAAGAGAGGAAACGCTATAAGGACAGTAAAATCCTACTGGGTGGAGGGTCAGGCTCAGAATTTCTTGAATTTACAAAAACAACGAATATCAAGGTCATAGTCCTGGTGACATTGGTGTGGACACACTGACAGATTCCTGAATATCAGTTTGGATACCGACATGTGTTTCAAGGGTAAGAAGACCACACAGAGATGCTTTTCCAAAATCTAAAATAAGTGCTTTATTAGCGTTATCTCAGGCCATTTTTTCAATAAAGATTGTTTCCTTCAATTTCATTTCTTTCCAAGCTGCTTTGAGGACATAAATCCCAAACAATTTGCATGTACAGTAAACACACACTCTGTCTCAACTCTCGTCCTGCTCCTGGCCTTCGGTTAACCCCACACTTTTCTTCCTGTGTGTTTGTGTCTACAAGAGCTCACTTTGTTGTGTCTGAGCAGTGAAGCATCGCAGTGAGCAACGACTTCCTGTGAAAAGTGACTGCTATTTCAACTCCAGGGAGTTGGGCTGCCTGCGGTTTGTCTGTCTGTCGGTCTGTGTGTCTGCCCTCAAGTTTCCCCCCGGCGTGCAGAGGAAGAAGACGTTTCCGCGGAGACAGAAGAGTGACAGCCGCCGTTGCCAAAACCCATAGCTCCCTGTCGGCAGGCTCAAATCCACTGGAACTGCAAACAGAGAGGAGTCTGGGTTGTTTGACAGCGAAGGGCAAAGGGCACATAGGGTTCCATTGGACTTGGTCTGTGGTTGCTCTGAGGGTTGCTCCTTTCTTTTTCTATCTCTTCCTCTCCGTGTCTTCTTCCTATCCTCCACAGGTCCTCCTTCCATCTGGTGTGAGGGTTTGGGGTGAAGATGACAACAACTACTGGCAGACGCAGAAAAGAGCCATCCTCCACACTGAGGCTGGAGCCATTACCTCATAGCCTACAGCACCATGACAATGATATTTTCAGTCATAGCGTAAACCCCGTCATAAACTAAAGCTGCAGAGACATGAAAGGCTTCCCATTTGGTTTCATTTTGTTGTGGTGCAACACTTTTTTTTACAGGCATTCCCCCTGAGAAATAAAAGAAGGTCTCTTTTGTTTGGAGTGTCATTAACAATTAACAAAGTGCAAGAGCAGAAGTCATCATCAGCTTCTGATGAGCGGCTGGTAAAAATATGGAATGGTCTCATGAAAGGCATTTATGTGAAAGATATTTGCATGATTTTAAATAAATCCCAGATCACATTGTAATTTGAAATTAGTCATTGAATTGAAGTGATTTAATGCTTCAGTATTTCGGAGTTTTGAGTTTTTAGGATGATCAGGCGGGACAAAACAGGCACACATCTTCCCAGCAGCATTTTCTACTCTCCGAATACAGTTGTAACATAATGAAAAGTGACTTTAAGAAAACAGAGACCAAAATGTTCTTCCGCTCCCCATATGCAGTGCTCCCGAGTATTTGTTATTCTTCACAGAATTTATTTGTTTTTGGTCAAATCGGCCACCTCCGTATCTCCTGGAGCCAATATTACACTCAGGAGTGGTTGGCCTATGAGTGGATTAGAACTTTTCCATTGACCAGCGGTTTGCAGAGGTTATAATCTTGCACCCCCAAAGACAGATTTCCCGTTAAGCCCAGGGAAGCTGTCTGACACCACTTACTGGAATCTAGCGGAATTTGTAGAAAACGTTTGTTGGCTGAAGCACAGATGCACATAAAGCTCGCAGAAAGTGGCACACAGCAAATGTGGACAATGCAATTCCTCTTCTTCGATCAATGGTACATGCGGGCAATAAATTTGTCTTTCCTTTATCTTCATTTAGCTTGAACAGAATAATGGCTCCCAAACGTATACGGTGCTGGCGCCGAATGCTGTCGGACAGATAAATCATTCATAACCAAGCGATTAAATATATAGAGGGATATATTGGTGGTTAATGGGTGGTTAGATGCTGGCATTCCTGTACGAAATTCTGACTTGACCGCTGTCATCAGGAACCCATTCGAATGATGATGTGTTTGGGAATCACTGCCCATCTGTGTGTGGTACAATAAATTAGAGCAATATGTCAAAAAATCAGCTCAGGACATTATAATCTTTATATGATGTGTATGAAACACTCTGCTCAAAACGTGTGATGTAATCTGTAGGACTCCTTACAACAGAGTCATGCAGTCTGAACACTTTTCTGTTCCGCCATGATATGTACAGCAAAATAGTGCAACATTCCGTGTTATTGCCAACATTATCATTATTTTAAGTTTTCCCAAGTTTAATTCTCTGGTGTCCACTTATTGTAAAATACCTCTGCTTCAATGTCTGTCAATGGCAGCTCATCAGGTCACAAAGTGGCAGCTTAGTCTTCCCAGTAGATGGAGACAAAGTATGCAGCTCAAAACCGTATACAATGAGCTTGTACCATTGAAAGTGAGTTTGTTTTCTATCTATCTCCTCCTTGACGATCAAGAAAATATCTACCCAGAGAATGCAGGAATTTCAGAGTTATTTTCTCATCTTGTGACAGTAAAGTGATTTCTAACCCCAACCAAACTTTAAGACAAACAAAAACAGATAAAACAAGCTTGGTAGAAAGAGGGCTGATCATGGACTTCCACGCTCTATGTGCATCCAATCTTTTTAGATGCCTTATTGAACAGAGTTGGTTCTCAACTCTGATTGGTATGGATACCCAGCAGAGGGAGTTGTTGGACAAGCAGTGAGGCAGCCGAGGGAAGTAGTGGAGCTACTGGATCAGGCCCTCATGGAGGAGAGGTCTGACTGTCCCCCTATCCATTCGCCATCTTAATCACTGCCATCTTTGTACAGGTATTTCAGACCATTCCAACACTGTGGATGAGAGCAGTGTGCTGTCAGGCAAATAGAACAACTATGTGACACCGTGTATCTGTTAATCGTCATATGTTTGAAAGTCTATAGGCCATGATTAATTTTGTTCAAAGTCTTTCAAATCAAATCAAACCGATGGATAACAGTGGATAATGAAAAGTGTTGACTGTCCAAACAGCCATCAGTGCAATCAAAGTATATTTCAGGAGACTTACCAGTAATCTCTTAATCATTTGCAGAAATCCCCTTATTGTTAAAGTGACCTTTTTTTTTCTCTCTCTCTCTCTCAGCCTGTATCATTTGTTTGTCTCATTTTTCCTTGACAAGACTCAGAGTAAAGGTCTCGTTCACTCTTTTCTTCCCCACTTTATTAATCACCATGAACTAAAGTTGAGACACACATCTACCAGCTGGCTAATGGAGGCCCAGTCTCTGCTTGCACGCCACTGCACACATGAATATCATTAATAACTTCATTAGCACTTCCTGACCACGGCCAATGGATTGATTGTTTGTGTGCGTATTGGGGGAGGGGGAGGAGGGGAGGGACTCTTGATTGCATACCACTCTCTAGATTCAGAGGAACACATCTCCTCCAATAACAGGCTTGCCATGTGATTGAAACAGTGTCTGGCCCGGACACCCCACACCCCCAGTCCCACCAGGCGTATCACTGTGCTGTAACAGTACCCCTATTAAGACTCCAAAAAAGCTTGATCAAAGATAGACATTGTGCCCACTGCTCTGAGTCAAAGTGCATTATAGCGCTGGGTTGTGTTTTGGCATGTAGCACAAAGCACTTAAAGATCAAACGTATGTAAATACTCTCTATAATTGTACATTCTCTGGTAGATCTCGGCTGGAATTAATGGTCGAATCTGTCTCCTCTCGTAGTATGTGGACTGACATTAAAAACCTGGAGTGTGTATGTAGTGGTATACACAATTTACATAAACTGAATAATAATCACATATGCTCTCAAAGATCTGATTATTCCCCTGTGAGGAAATGTCATTCATGTCCATGATTGCATGGAGTAAAGTTTTTCAACCTAGCAGAGCAGCATGGTTTCCATCAGGATCCTGCATAACAAATACAGTCTGTTGGTCACTGTGCTACTCCTTGTGAATATTAGCTGTTGGGACTTCAGAGTCACAAAATGTTCACTCTCCCTGTTAATATTTCTTTGGCCACTGTAAATTGACAAGTCTGGTGAGTCTATGTTTTTCTTATTCTCAACAATTCTCATGAAAAGACCAAAAACAATAACAGCAACAACAACAACATTATTGATCCTTTTGAGTTTTGCGCAGCCAAAATCCGATCTGTCTCGTTCCTCTGGGTAATAGACTTCAATTGTGATGCAAATACAAGTAAAATGGATCAGTCAGCCACAATTTTGCACTCCTATATTCTGATAAACATAGGCAATATTTACGTTGAGTCTATCCGGCATGCACCATTCTGCTTCTGTTAATACTCAATAGAGCACTGAAGGCACAGATGAAAATAGTTCCCCAAACAAAAACACGTTTTATTCCTGTTTGAATAATCTTAGCTAAAATAGATGCTGATCAGCCTTGTGAGGCATTATTTTGCCCATTTTACAAATTGGTGAAAATATTCATAACATTAATTTTTCTAAATAATATGTTTTAGTTTAAACAAAAGAAAATAGGGCTGACTGTCACCGATAGGGACACATGAAAGCTTTTAGATTGGGACTCACATTATTGGCTTTGGTCACTGGATTTATTCAAGATAAAAAAATTTAAAAATTTAAAAAAAAGGTAGCATATGGCCAGACTTATTCTTTAAGGGTTCAACCTAGTAACATTATTGCTATTTAAGGGAATACTTCTGTCACAATCTTGATCTTATGTTCATAGGTTTGTCTATAATGTCTAGACATAACAGCAAAATTGTACACACCAAATTAATTACTGAGATCTGGAAACATAAAGACATTTGTGATCAGGCAGGTTTTCAGTTTCGATAGAGTCAGTGGCAAATTTACCTCAGACATTACAGTGTCTGCAGTACAAAATTCAGCAGCTCACTGGTCCAGGTCCCCTACAGAGCTGCACCGTCGGCTGTCACATTTTATTCATTTATTTCCTGTCTGCCTGCTTTTGTCTTATTCAGTAACTCTACTGCATTTCAGATCCTGCCACCTCCACATGCAATAAGCCCACCCTCCTCCATCCCAGTTACCTGATTCCCCAGACTTACTCACCTGTTCCACAACGCCTCATTAGCTCACTTAGTATATATACACCGGCCCACTTTCACTTGTGATGTGATCTATCTACTGCAGTGTTACAGTCTTTTGTGTCCATTATACTTTCTGCCTACCTGTTGCCTCGCAGCTTGTGATTTTTTTTTTTGCCTTAAGTCATGCATTGGAGTCCTGTCTGTTTTCTGAGCCACAACAACTGACATTCCCAACACAATCTGATATAATTTGTCAATATTTTGGGAGGAAAAAGAATTAACGCAAGATGTAAAATTACTAAAAGTTAAATTGACTTAGCGGTTCAACTTTGATCTACCATACTTACCATAGTTGTGCACAGTTCGTGTAATGTTTATTGTTTGTTGACTGTCAATGCTGTTCTTCTTGCTCTCGTAATTTTTTACTTTTTCCTGCAATTATCTCTAACTCTGCAGCTGGATGGTTCTAATCTGTGGTTCCTAGCCCCACCAACGTTACCTATGTTTATTGTTTGTTGTCTCTCTATGGTGTTCTTTTCTCTCTCCTCTCTCCTCTCTCCTCTCACCTCAACCAGTCGAGGCAGATGACGGTCCTCTCCTGAGCCTGTTTCTTTCTAAACTGTACTGTTGAAGTACAGTACTGTTAAAATTTTAGCTGCGATCAATTTAAGTTTTACCTGCATAAAAACATAATAATAAAACCTGCAATGAGGTGTTATACTGTTTGCTTGTTTGCAATTTGTCTGACCACTCATGTTTCTTGCCCTGCAGGACTTCATTGTAGTGTCGGCAAAATTTTCCAAATCTCAGCAAATGCAGTGGTGTGTTCAGTGAAACTGAATCTGGAGAAAAATTGCAAAAAATATGACTCGATTTGTCACAAACTGTAATTGTCCTTTCATATGATAATATGACGAATTAAAATGTGATTGCTTTCACCATATTGTATTTACTCCTCTGGTTTTACAAGTTGATTCAAGCTTTCTCCATCTGTTTTCTCCTGAGGCAAGTGGCAAGTAAATATACTGTTACTAATGAGTCTGTGCTGTTTAAAACACTTAGAAGATTTTGAGAAAGATAAAAATTAAGATCCAGTGGCCCAGTAAATTATACAGACAGTGTGCACCAAATTTTCTATCCATACAAAATCAATCTTTGCTGCATCAAGACCAATTTGCACCTTTTAATAGAGCAGACCCCAGAGCCATAAAATGCTCGACTCCAACTCTCACTGTGTGTGTGAGCTGCAGTGTGCGAGCTCCTTCTAATCATTTGGGTCAGATGGAAGTTCACTGAGTCATATTCACATGTGCGCCAATTTACACTGATCTCCTTCCCTAATTCATGTTTGGTTATCACACAGGGTTAAAATGTAGTCTTAGGCCATGCGTTTCATCATGACAAATACTCTGTGGTCTTTACATGGCAAAAAGTGAATACAGATGCTTTTTAAAATGATAAAATGAGAGCAAGAGCCAAAGCAACATTATAGAGACTCTCCATGAGCTCCTTTTGATTTATTGTGCCTGTTTCTCCTTAAATCTCTGTTAAGAAAACCTATTTTTTTTTCCATGTCGGTGATTCTTTCACTTGAGCCACCTCGGCTGTTTTAAATTCTTTTCCCGCTCTCCCTGACCCTTCAAGCTTTGTCATTGGGGGAGACGGCTCTCTGTCGCTGATGTGTGGGCCGTCTCACCGAAGCAAGTCTGTGGTGATGCCATTGCAAAGCGACACCAGGAGGCCCAGTGTGCTGATTCAGCCCGTGTGGAGAAGGAGGGGTGAAGGGAAAGAAGGAGGGACGCAGGGAGGAACAAAACTACAGCAATTTCAGCACAGCTCTCTACCCAAGAGGAGGCTTCGTGTGAGCGGGTTTATGAGCATTTAAATGCAAAAATAAAATAGAGATCCATAAATAGGAGGCTTGTTTTCATCTGATGATAAGGGATTTACAGTAAAATACACTGCAGCGGCTTCTATAAATAGCCTTCTTGCTATAGGAGTGAGTCCTATTTTCCTTTCCACACATACAGTATGTGCATATTTTACAGTCCTGTAGCTCTTAAAGATCCTTGACCTTGCCTGATCCCTGAGCATTCTCCCACAAAGGAAGTGATTGTTCTGGCCTTACACGAGGACAATGCATGTTTGTCATCTCTGGGAGCAGTGTGGGAGGTGCAAGAGATATACAGTAATTGTATTGTACCAGTGTTGATTGCTTCGTGCTGTAAGTTCTTTGAGGTCACTTACTGTAAGGGAAACTATGTTGTTCTGTGATAAATCCACAAGTCTGACCATTAACTAGACTAATGTCTTTCCTGTTGTTTTCTCAGCTTTTTTCAAAGCATTGGCAAGTGGCGAAGAATGTTAAAATTCATTGACTTTGGAAATGAAACGTCCTCCTGCCTTTGAGTTATGGCACCGCATGCCCACTAAACAGACTTTACAAGTGCAGCGCAGTCAACTGTGGACGATAATGGCGGTTTGAAGTGTAAGGCCGACGAGATCGTTTCATAAACAGAAAAGCAGCATTTGTCATGGCTGCTTCTGATAGCTCATGACAGCATGTGATGGATAACACATGCTGTGTTGAGGAGGAGATCTGCAGCAGAGCTGTGGGGAGGGGCCAACAGACGGTGGGCAACAGCAAAGATCTTCTGGGTCAGATAGAGGAATAAAATCCTCAGGAGGGTTGACAGGGTGCAGATGCCCTGACTGAGTTAGATGCCACATATGAAAGTCTCCCGTGCATCAGCACAAGCTTCACAGAAATATATATATATATATATATATATACATGATGTATACATATATAGATATATATATATAGATCTATATATATATATATGCATGATAAAAGGAATAGTGAATGCAAAACTAAAATGTATGTGCTTGAGCCACAGTTTTATTCACGCTGCATGTATTTGTATGAATATCCAACAAAACAAGGTCCCTGCTACTTTTTTGATATTTAAATCTGCAGCCGACTGTTTTTGATTTGCACTGGCTGGGGTGAGCGAGTTCATGGAGTCCCATGATCGAAAATAGAGAGCTCATCTGAGTGTGTTTTCAAGGCCTGCCCCACATCTTGTTAAGGCACGTCTGCCAGCCTATCTAAGCCTATCACTGTGCTCCGAGGGAAAACAAACAAGAGCCACACACACACACGCACACGCACACCCACACGCACACGCACACGCACACACACACACTGACAAAAAACACTTGGCAGCATCCTTTCAGACTTGTCCTTAAAAAGCAGGTCACAGGTAAAGTGAGGGGAGTCCCATGCCTTGTTTGTGCTGCAGCGTTTCTGGCCTCGTGTCAGCGTCAGGCTGACTTTCTTGCAGAACACAGCATATGGGCGAGGTTTTGTCAACAATAATAGGATGAAGTTCCAGTACCGAAGTACCCTGCAGGCCACGTGATCGCTTTACCTGAGATGACCCTTCTCCACATGAACATGACTCACCCTATGGCTGTTGCTGTGGTTTTCATGCCTCCTTCTCCTGCACATTAAACTAAACAACCAGAAGAGTTTGCACTTGGGCTTATCAAAATAGTTCTTAGTTGTGTGCTAATCTTTTAAGTTGTCATGAATAAATTTGAACTTGTGTGTTTGGAAATTGGAGTTACAATGTTTTTTGTCAAAGAAAACACATACAAATGTAATTTAAAACTACTCCTTTATGTGGATTTACTTAACAAGCTGTTGGTACATCTAATAAGTAATTATCTTGTACTTGCACATGTATTTCAGTGATTTTCTAATAAATATTTTGATATCTTTTGTCTGCAAGTGAACATATATAAGACCATAAAAGCTCAAATGAATGTGGGTCACATAAGGACACGTGATCATTGAAATGATCATGAAGAATTGCTGTAATGCGGAAATTGCTATGTACGTTTGCGGTTATTTTGTTTTGGTTGTTACACAGAAATAATAAAGTCATCTTGGAGTCAGCTGATCTATTTGGAAGGACTGACCCCACATTTCTGCCTGCAGCCTCCTGACAGACAAATTCTGATAAGCAAACTGTATTACAATATAATTGCTTAGAGCCATTATGTGCATTTGTTGCCAGATATTTTAAACAATAAGTTCCATGTAAGTTTTCATTTTGTGTGAAGCTTTGCAAGTATTGCACAGTGCAATTCATGCCAGTGTGAAGGCTTTCAAATGTAATATGAAGAAAAAGAAGTTAACTTAGTGGGACACGTGTTTTTATTTTTTATTCTCCAGGTTTCTCAGACATCTTGTTCATGATGTCTCATGGAAAACAACAAGAAAGCGAGAAGTGGCTGAGGTGGCAGTGTGATGATTGGATCGGATAACATTCACACCGACAAGGTGGACTTACAGATCCCTATCATATTGTTTTTATGTAGCAAAAGACCCAGCACTTCCGGACAGTTTAACAGTCTCTTGGCATTCGACTGTTGTGAGTGACATGTGGTACGAGAGCCAACACTTTCCTACATTGTAGCCATGTCAAGTAACTGAGAACCGGTTCAATAAAAATATAGTATTTCTCTCCAAACACGGCTGTTCATTTAATAAAGACTCGGTTTCACTTTAACATGCAAGCCTCAAGAACTAGATATGCCCGATGAAAGATAAATTATTAAAATGGTAATGTTTTTGGAGTTCCAAGAAAATAGTCTCCTGCAGGGTTTGTTTCCACAGAGTATCAAGATTTTAACAAATATCAGCTAAGGCTTATAAAAGGGATGGCTTGCTAATTAGGGAGGAAAATAGCTATGAGTGGATATTTACATCTCAACAGTAGTTCATATTTTGTTGCAAATAAGTCTTAAATGCAGGCAGTAGATCTAATCCTGGCACATTAAAATGCAATGCATGAATAGTGTATTTAAACAGCTCAAGGTGGTGCACTTAATCTGTGTATGTGCACAACTAATGTATTCCATCAAGTCACTGAAATCAAATCTGTTTTAAAAATTCAAACTGCACTCACAAAAAACATCTTTCAGTCAAAGTAATTAACAGGTTTCCTCTTTTGTAATTTGAGTCAAACTGTAAATGAAGCGGGACTAGACCAGAGTGCTGATGACTGAGGTAAAGCTTTATAACAGGCATGCTTTACAGAGTCCAAGGTAGCTGCTGCAAAAGAACTTGTAACTTGAGCCATATTAGCTGAGACTGGTTGGCTGGCTATGTCTTTTCCATGTGCTGTTTCTCTTTGTTCTTCATTAGTCATATCTAGTTAGGTTTCCTTATTGTGTCTTTTTACTTTTTAAGTTTTTGTGTATAAAGTATAGGTCATCAGACCAGGTGATTGCAAAGGGTTTTACAATTTAAATATCTCTCTCTCTCTCTCTCTCTCTCTATATATATATATATATATATTATATAAGATCCAGAACTCAAGACAAAAACAAAAAATGTATAATTACAACAAACACTGCAAGTTAGGGGTAAAATAAAGATAAAAGTGAGTCTGAAGAAGAGATGTAAAGTCAGATCCTGGGTTTGCCTGTCTGAGCTCTGCAGACAGGGAGTTCCACAAATGAGGGTCTGATGACTACATAAGTAAATAAACATAAACGTGTACATTTGAACACACCAGTAAGGAAGTAAAAGGACAAATATGAAAAATGCAGTGAACTCATGTCGCAGCAATTTGTTGAAGTGATCAAGAAGAAATGGGGGATGTGAAATTGGACAACACAATGCAGTGCAGGTCATGTCTGCAACAACAAATATGTCCAGCAGAACAAAATAAAGTGATGAGAAGGATTAGGCATTTGGATAAAAGCTGACACACGTTATTTGGAAGAATTGACCAACATAGTGGATATACACTTGAGCTCATACATATACAGAAAATATCTTTATACTGTGTGTGTACATACAAAACATACCATTTAGACATAATAAAGTATAATATCTATTAGAAGTGGATTCCACAGTTTGAGGGTCCTGACAGAAAGGGCCTAGCCTCTTCTGTTCACAACAGATTTAATAAATTAGTAACAACATTTTAAATAAATTCTAACATGAAAGAAGAAGCCAGTGCAATGATTATTGGATGTGATATATTTTCCCTGTGATAAAGTCCATGAAAAGCTTGAACCAGCTGTGAAAGTTGGTTCTGACTGAGAAACAGTTTGAGAGTTAAGTCTGGAATAAAACAAAACTTTTGTGAAACACAAAAGATTGAATAAGCTTCAACAACCCTCTTGGTCTGCTCTTCCGATGTGGGGTTTGATTGGGGGTGGCAGAGCGAGTTACCCATTAATTGTAAGGTTGCTGGTTCAATTCCAAATTCTTCCACATGCTTAGATGTTTTTGGGAAAGACTTTGAACCCTGAGGTTGCTCCCATGGCCTTTAATGGCGGCTCTCTTGCCGTTGGAGTGTGAATGGAAGCAAAAACTGTACACTTTGTACACCAGTAAGCACTGAATATTTAAATTTCTTTGGATGCTATTCATAAATGATGCATACATTTTACTGAATACTTCTATTAATTTGTTTTTGAGCTGCCTTGATTTCAGTTGAACAATAATTAAGAGGAATAATGCCATTAAGATCATTTGGGGTGATGGGTGTATATACTTGGGCATCATCTGCATAGTGATAAGGCATGTTATGTGTTTGCATTAAGTGACCCAATGGAAGCATATGGAGTGACCTGGAGTTAAACCTCATGGCCGAGGAGGATGAGGAGCTACCAAGTCATGACTTTCATCTTGTATCTATTGTATCGAAGGTGAAGAGCTAAAATCATACAGAACTATGCATCTACGTTTAAAAAGAAGGTCATTCGTCAGTTTGAGGAAAGTGGCCTCTGTAATGTATGTAAAACAAATTGATCTAAAATGTAATTCAACTCAAAGAGGAAGTTAAATGATCAAAACATTTTGGGAAATATTTTGATTAAAATGACAATTTGGAGGTCAAGGTTCAATTTTAGGAGGTTGTACAACAGTGTCTGTTTTCCAAAAATAAAGATTGTCATTTGTAAGTCATTCAAAGACACTGATTATTTAGAGTGAGTGTTCAGCCATAGATATCCATTTGGCTTTGGGTTTGTGCAAGAAATTCCACAATGGAAGCAAAGCTGCTACTCCAGAGTTTCACAAAGTCATCGGTGTTAGTAACCTGAGTGTCCCCTGAATGCTGAATGGAAGGAAAGTCTCGTAAAAACTGAATTGCAGAATTATAAACTCAAGAGAAACATTACTGTCCGACATCTGAGGTGATTGTATGAATGATCTAATCAAATGTATTTGGTGATCAGATATGTAGTTATCTGCTGCCTCTAGAATCCCCATGAATACCAGATTAAACAACAAGGACCAGAATATGTTCTTCTCAGTTACAGACTAAAATGTGTCAGAATAGTGAAGTCAGTAGGGAGACGATCTGAAGGACAACAAACACGAACACATCCTATAAAAAGTAATAGATATATGAAGCAAGTGCATTTTTATTACACTGAAGAGGGGTTCATGAAGAAGCCGTGGGAAAGGTAGTGGCAGGTCCACCCAACATATCACTGTGAACTGAACTAATTGAAGATTATGGTGGGGAGTATGCCATGCCTCTGCCAGCAGATAATCCCTCATCAGCTGCTGTCTGGACTCAGAATGAGGAGTGCATTTCATGGAGGGACTCCCCCCATGGAGCTGCAGAAACTGAGAGGCAGCCTGTTTAATTACTGGCCTCACAAACTGCACTTAAGAGCTGGTAGTGCACAGAGACTGGGGTGGGACAGCGGACTAAGGTTCTGGGAGTCCTTTGGGGTGGGGGTGGGTGAGCGAATGCCTAACCCCCTAACTGTGGAAAACATGAACAATGAGATTTTGTTTGGACCGAAAGCTCTGCAGCTTTGCCTCAGTTGCCATTGTCTCCCAGAGTTTTTCTTGAGCCCTTGCAGGTTACAGATCCAGACGCATATTGAGTCATTCATGAATCTGTCAATAACAGGGTGAAGCCCATGTTGGGTATCCCGCTGGGAATTTAATGAACATGTTTTTCCTGAGGAGGTAGCACTGAAAGTTAACAGACTAGCACAAGGGAGAAAGCTAGTGACAGCCAAGTGTGTGTGAGATCTGGTGCCAGTTTTGGTTTACAATCTTGTTGGATTTCATGCAGCGTTTTAGGGGATGCATTGTTTGTGAGGTCGGTGGTCTGGGCACCAGAAAACAGTGCAGATCAAATATTACCTCCAAGTCATTCACTCACAATGCTCATTTCACTAATTAATGCAAAAACGTAGGCCTATTTTATCCATCCAAAGCAAATGAAGACCGCTGCTGCAAATACAAAGCAGAAAAGGGCCCCAAACACCAGTGAGAATGGTCTCATTGTGCAATATGGCCTTATTCAGAGGCTAGAGAGTAAGCGCGGAGAACTTCAGCAAAACACTCTGTTTACAAATAAGTATGGCTTAGTGTGCATAGAGCTTCCAAACGGTCTGAGGTCAAGGAGCATTCAAGCAAACCATCTCAGCAGAATCACAGGCTGCCTCAACACCTTACCCCATGGCTGGAATGCACATGCTCGTGGTTGGAGGTAAACTCCACTGAATATGAGGGAAAAGCAATGAGACGAGTAAGTCATAATCCTTAATCTAAATATCAAGTGGTTTTGCATTTGGAAACCTGTTGTGTTTGGATTTCTGATCGAGCAGCAGAGATTCATTGTCTGACGCAGGGTGTAGAAACAAGGCGAGGATGTGTGTATTCAGGGTTTGCCACACAATTGTTGGAGTGACTTTGAGTCAAATATCAAAATTTAGCTCTTAAATTGTGTGTGAAGTGGATGGAGACCAAGAGCAGTTGTCCTGGGGAGGGGGGGGGGGAGGAGGAGCAATTGCCAAGGTTGAGGTTTAGAATTGTGCTAATGCCAGGTTATTACCATACAAATATATAACATAAATACAACATTTTAAAACTTACAAATATTACAACACAATGTTTTATAGATAAATACAAATGAATAATTATCACCCTGAAGAGCAAAGGAAACTGTAGAAAGCTGTCAAATCAGCGTCACTTTTTTTTCTTTAAAATTCAGCATGATAAAATAAGGAGTATGGCATAATTTGCAAACTGATTTTGCAGTAAATAACTAAGGAGTGTGCATTAATTTAGCAACCAAATAGATCCAAACTTGGGCACGATGTCTGTCTTGTGCAAACATGAAACAACTAATGCACTCAGTGTAGTAAAGTATGGCTTTTTTTTTTTTTTTTTACACTCGCGGACAGAATACCTAAATGATGACATATAAAATACCTGCCTGATGTACAAAACACTGGCGACGATGCCCACTTACACAAAGCTATAGGAAATATGGTACTGCTGTGCTGATCTAGTGGACAACATGTGATTAATCATTGTATTAAGGCTGAGCAGAAGTCTCTCCTAAACAGTTTAACGTCAAGTCAACAGAAGTCATTTGATTTGACGTGCGGAATCACAGTTGTGTCTTTGTCCTTGCATCTGTGTCTGGAGCAGCCAGACGGGTGTCTTGGTGTTTCCTGAGACTCTCCATGTGCAGCCTGTGTCATCAGCCCGTGCATGTCCTATAACCAGCGACTAATCTGAGGACCCACAAATGGCTTCACCAGCTGAGGTGATCAAAAATCAATTTGTTTTACGAGATACTTCACACATTTTCTTCTATTTTATGTGGACAGGACTGACATTTAAACCGCAGACAGCCTTCTTCAGGTATTTTTCTTGTGTGTTTGAACAGAACAGATCTGAGGCCACACAGATACTTTAACTAACATTAGTTTTTTTCTGATTTAAAAAAATAAGAGCTACTTTCTTAACCTGTCATTTTATACTGACATCATACACTGCCAAACCATTTATAATTTATAGAAAGCAAAGTTGCAAAACCTCCAGTCGACCAAAATGCCTTGCAGCCGCACAGACGTGTTGCATTTTGAGTAAGTAGTAAACACAGAGAGCAACATGTTAATGCCCTTATATGGCATTGCAGGAAATTTATAAAATCCTACATAAGTCAAGGAGACAAACCTCAAAATAATATAATCAATACTTTCGATGATGAGTTAAGACGCATTCTTTGACAAAGGAAAATGCAAATAGAATTATCGCTCATGATTACAGTAGCACATGATCTACAAGGTGAATCCAGTGCATTAAAATCGAACAGTAGAAATTTCTTTCTGGAAACAGAAATCCCTGACATTTTATGTCATTTCCTTTGGAACAAGCTCACTGTGCCCTGAGCATACCGCTCTGTGAACCCAATCACCCCACCCAGTAATCCTTGCTCTCTTAACTGCAGTGATTTTGTCACATGAACTGCAGAGCCTGAAAAGCTGTGCACGCACAATCTGGAGAGGACACGTCAGAAACGACGGTCACACTCATGCCATGCTAATCTCATTACCCTTGTCTCTCTGCAGTATGGGGTTAACAGGGTTGTTGTGTTGATTATGCCAGAACCGTGCACCAGGATCCAAACCATCACTAATATCACCTCAATGTAAGAGGTGGTGTTCGTTTGCTATCAAAACGCCCGAGAGGCCACCGCTCCCTCCGAGCGAAACATGTTGCTGGGCAAAAGTTGTTCATGTGCCCGGGATGAAAAGTGAGCGCAGTCTGTGTTTACTGTCCGTCAAGTCTGGCATTTCAGAGCAGTTCATGGAACAGGTGCAAGTCAGAATACAGTGAGAGTAAGCTATCATGAGTGATACCTCAAGCCCCCATTCAAACATCCCAAAGGCCAATCAGTCTGTCTAGAGGACTGCAGAGTGAGTTACTTGACTGCTCAAGTACAAAACCAAAACCTCTGCAAATACTGCTCAAGTGTGTCTGAGATACGGGGCATCAAATAACCATTACTAGTGCTCTCAGTGTACTTGTCTTCAAAATCAGTGAAAAAGCAGTGCGTATCAGTGAGAAATATAAAGTGTAACATTTTTAAAATTACTAACTGCAATAATTATTGTTCCATTTTTTGGGGGAGTTTTGCATTGATGACATGGCAGTCTTATCTGTAACAACTGGAGGCCTTTATCAAGTGCATTAGTTCATCTGGCGCTTTTGAAGTATCAATTCTTTGAAGTCAACTTTTCTGAAATTGTGAATCCTGTCACGATAAGCATTTACCAGCTACAGGGTGTATTATGAAACATGTTAAAAGATAGGCAGGGTATTTTCCAATATTATTTTCACTATTATTTGACAGAAATGCCCTTTCAGTTTGATCAGGTTATGCTGATTAAGTGTGATAATAATGATGTATTGTGTTAACTCAAAATATATATATATATGACCTTTGTTCACCTCATAAAGCACAGAACAGCACCTAAACCATACTGTAGGTCAGTCCCTAACTTTTTCAATTGAGCAGATTTGTGGTATTGATTACTTCTACAGCAGCAGATATGAACTCATTCGTCCAGAACGTACTCCCAAATAACATTACTCGCTCTGTGAAGGCATCATGGCTCCATAATATAAACCTCAAAACACTGCACGGAGCAGCAAACGCACGACGGCCGCACGCACACCAGGACCTGAATCATCCACAGAAACAATTACCAAAAAAAAAAAAAAAAAAAAAAAAAAAAAAAACGGAACGAAGTCTAATAAATATTTCGTTTACTAGTCAAAACCCTTGTTGGCTGCGATAATAACTTGCAGTTCCAGCCTATACGCACAGTGAGTCAGATTCGCCATGCTGCCGTGTGGAGATATTGGGGGACAGCCTACGGAGCGGACGAAACAGTTGAAAAGCTTTCTCACATATCACATTCTCAATAATCCTGTTCTCACGAGAGCCGTCAGACCACCTCGTAGATTATAACTCGGCGGATCATCACTTTATAGGCTATCTGAATTAAATAAAGAGCAGTATTCCCTCAGAACCAAAAGCAGCAGCAGCAGCAGCAGCCGGGAGAGACTTCCTTGATATGGCGTTTTTTTTTTTTTTTTTTTTTTCCTCGGTTTCCACTCATGCCTGTTGCGCTGTGGACAAACAAGGAAGAAACTTGCAGCTGACAAGCGTATAGCACATGGTGCGGTGTTATGGTGAGTCGCTTGCTACTTTTCTCTGTCCCACGACACGTATTTAACATGTTGTTTTGAAAATCTTATCAACATTTTTTTTTTTTTTTAACGGAACCACTAATAATATTACGTTTTTACACCAATGGGAGCTATCACGGTAAAAAAAAAAAAAAAAAAAAAAAAATCATGACAATATATCTGGAATATTTATAGTCGGACATGTCTCTGTGCACATTAGAGACTGGTGTTAAGAGTTACAAGCTGTGTTGCACCTATAAGACGTTCGACCTCTTTAATGGCCTGTTTTATTATATTAATTAAGTACCAAAAAAAAAAAGTGTTTCGCAGGTGCATCTCGAACTAGATTTTGAACCGATACTGTGGTATGACATTTACTTCTGTCGCGGCTCTTCTATTTTTAGTTTATTTCCTGTGGTTGTGCCTATTGTCGGTAGAGGTGTCATGTGGTTTCAGGTTCACTGTCATGGGTAGGAAAAAAACAAATGAATAAAGCTTTAATCTCATATGAGCTGGTGAGTGCAAAGACAAACAAAACTGCAGCACACGGAGGAATGAAATTCATGCAGCACAACAGTTACCTTGAAATTGAGTGGTAGAGAAATAATATGATGATGAATGCAGTAAATTCAAATCAATCAAAATATGATTTCAGCATTTTAGTGCAATAATATTGAAAAATGTCCGCAGAGATGCGGCTTTCAAAGTTTAAAACTCCTTCTAAGAGGTTTGGTCCAAAAAACACAATTGTCTGAATTTAATATTCAGACAGTCAGATACAGTTGGAAGAAGACAACATGTAAAACACAAAATATCAAGGTAATAATTGTCAACAAGTTGCTTTAAAACATGTTTTGATAACAATTTGGTCCAAACACCAGTGCAGTATTTTGTGGGCCAGTATGAGCAATAAATTAAGTGCATTGTATATTTTAGGGTCATGGGTTAAAAAACAAAAACAGCTCAATTTTTTAACTTTTTGTAATTGTCTTGTCTTTTGTAATTATTTTTATGTTTTTCATGAACTTTAATACAGCTGACAGTTTTTGTCGTTTTTTTGTTGCTTGTGACCTCTTTTTGAGGCTAAAAAAAAGTGCTCTGATCCACTAGCACTGAAATCAATCTAATGTAATGACATGCCTCTAACGGCTGTGCATAACTAGACTAATGGGCTTTTACAGTGTCTGTGAAACACAGACACAACTATGTCATTTATATCCTAAAGAGGAAATGCAGATTTTTCGCTTACAGTCGTAGAATGACATTTGGAACAACATTTAGATCGAGCTGAAGTTGAAATAAACTCTTGCTTCATGTCATACCTTCATATACAATCCTCATTGCTAAAAAATATTTTTTTGCAGCCACTGCCGCCACAATTCTCAGAGTTTAATACCATTTGTATTTCGTAAGTGATCCAGAAGGGATTTGTCTGATAACTTATGTATTTACCTACATTTTGTGAAACGCAATAATAACGCAGCCTGCTCATTCTCACTTCCAATGTAGCAACGATTGTTCCACAATGGTTCCACTCCTATCTCTGTCCAGATGTGTGTGATGTGACTCTGTGAATATTTACAACAGCCGTTGAAGATTTCTGAATTTAAGCTGGAGAATAAGAGGTCACAAACACAATAAATTTGTCTTGCAGTAACAATGTTATACCTTTAGATTGTGTTGAATACATATTTGGTTCTCCTCAATTTCCTTCTCATTTTTCATTGATCATTCTTTTGATCTGATATTTTATCTGCTTTATATCACTAATATTCTCCAAAACAGCTGCACAAATAGCTATTTTTAGCTGCAGTTATGAGTGCATTAAAGCTCCCGGCAATAACATACAAAAGGCTTTTAGCTTTTCTATGTAACTCAATGCTAAATGTTTGCTTAGTGCAAGATCTAATTTTACAGTGCAACTTAATGAGTGGACATTTACAAAGTGAGCTGTGCTCCTCCATCACAAGCTTAACACTGTATGTCATATAATCCTGGCGTACAGAAGCAGGCGGAACTTTAAGAAGTTATATTTTTGTCTGTTAAGGGCTTTTATTATTTTGTGTCATCTATTGAAAAGAAGCTAATGCTGTAGTTATTCATTTCAGATTTGTACATTTCTGGCACCAGCTTCTCAAATTTAGTGGGGATAAACAAATACTAATGACAAATAGGTTTGATATTGTTTCTCTGGCTGTTCAGCAGCAGGCTGTTGACTGTGATCCTCCAGTGGGAGGAAGAAACAGGTGAACACTCATACAGCTGAGTCAAACAAGCCAATAAATCAGCCTTAGGACACTGCTGACTGGTGCAAAACTTTCCTGTAGTCCTCCATCATTCCTCAACTGTACTGCTACTGCACTGAAAACTGAGTACATGCTAAAAGGGCCGTTTGTCCCTTTGATACAGTACAAGCAGTTAGTGTGCAGTACAGAGTACAGGACATGTAAAATGGCACTTACCCCTCCCGACTGTTCTTATTTGGGAATCCAAGTATGTGTTTTTTTTTCCCCCTGTGACTTTGAAAATGTCTTTTCAGAGTTGTGCATGTTTGAGTGTGAGTCTGTGTTTGGGGCTTTTATGTGCATTACCTAAAATCTCAGTGAGAGAAGAATCTGCAGTGATGGATGTGTGGTCATGTGAACAGTATGTGTGCACACATGCGTGTCTGTGCGAGTGAGTGTGCACACGTCCTCCTCCCTCCCTTCCCCCATCGCTTCCTTGTAAAGCCGACAGAGAGCACACTAAGTTCATCTAAGGACAGGGACATGCTTTTCTTTCCAGTGTGAATCATTTTGGAAAAATGAGCCTCTGGACTGAATTGCCCCGGCAATTTGGCATGTTTCTCTATTCTGCTTTATTGTCTATTTTGGCTGAACTTGCAGTTCTTCATTTCACTGCCAAGAAAACTTCAGGTCCTACACAACAGGCGAAGCCAATTTCGGAGTGAACCGCAGCTTGTAAGCAAATAAAATAAATCTCTGCATTATACTGCCATAGCTTCCTGTTTAGCTGTGAATTACAAACATAAACGAGCAAGTTATGTCTGTACTGTAAATCCAGTGTGTCCGGCACCTAATAGCATGGACAATACACCTCTGTGGGCATTACGCCTTCAAATAAAACTGTACAGGGGAAATGACACAAGCCTAAAAGTCTTTAACATGTTTAGATTAAGACCCTTCCTCTTTTTAAAATCCATTTTCACAGCATTAGGTATCTGCTCTCACATAGTTTGGAGGAGAAAAAAAAAACTGCAGTGCAGTGAAAAGAAATTGGGAGTGGAACTGGGGTGCAGGGAGTAATTTTGCAGTCAGCCAGCCCCCTTATAATTCTGCTGTTCCCCCCAATCGGAGGGAGCAGAGATGGGAGAAGGGAGAGGGAGTGGCCTGTGTTGAGGTTTGGGTGAGCCAGTGGTGGGCTGTGGCAGCCAGCAGCTGGGCTCTCACTACCCATGTCCTCCAGGTCCAGCCTGAATTATGAAGGCTGGGGATGGCAGCAAGCCTAATTACAATGACTGATTGCCCGACTGTTGGCATTTCTCAGATGGTGATTGTCCGCGTGCGTGCGTGCGTGCGCGCGCGCATGCGCGTGCGTGTGCGTGTGCGTGTGTGTGTGTGTGTGTGTGTGTAGGATACGAGGGGAAGAAGGAGGGCCATTTCTCATTGGCCTTGCCCTTTCTTTCTTTGCATGAGAACAGCAAGAGATTGAGATCTGATTGGTTGGAGGGAAAAGAGATGTTTCATGATTTGGCAAGGCAGAGCTGGTGGAAAGCTCGAGACAGGTGATGTTGCACTGGTGGTGGATTGTGGACGACTCAACCTTTGGCACAAAATCATCTGAAGAAGCTGTGTTAAGCCACGAAAACATTTTAAGAAATCATTTTGTTCAGAAATATTTCCTGAAATCCTTTTAAAATGTTTTTCATGCTGACGAGAATCATTTAAATGTTCAACCTGTTGATTTTTTTTACAGTGTATGCTATTTCTAAATAAAAGCAACAAAAAAAGAAAAGAAAAGCAGAGGTCTTGAATTGGCCGTTTGTATGTCAGCGGAGCACTCAGAGGTGTGATGTGTGTGTTAAGTGGGAGCTGGTTTGAGTTGGTCTGCTGTGCTTTGTCCAGTGCTTTGGCTTTTGTTCCTCCAGTAATGAATTGTGGAAGCCTTGGCTTCAACTGGAGTGTCTCATAGCAACTGGAAAGAGAGAGGGAGAGCTGAAAAGGCCAGGGGAGATCATGTGTTTCTTTCAAAAGGGCAAGACAGACTAGACCAGACCATCATTTTGACATTTTTGTGAAGAGGAAAAATCAAATTGGACAATTTGTCCTTGTGTTTCAAATGGCAAAATTTTAAAGCCTGTAATAGCGGCATATGCTTTCTGAAATGTTTCTATTTACCACAGCCTAGACTGCACATGTAAGGTAATGCAATGCAATAGTAGGGTGAAGTCATGAGCCTGTGAGAGGAAATATTACTACAAAAAATGCACAGACAGGTAGACTGGTGTAGTTGCAAAGATCATAGTGTGAATGAAAAGTCAGTCCAGGCTTAATGGTAAGTAGAGCTGCAACTTTTACAATAATGGTGATCATATTCATCAATGATAAATTTGTTAGGTAATTTTTTTGATTAACTGATTAATAATCTGGTCTATAAAATAGAGAAAATGGTCTTGAATATATCTATGAATTCCATGGTGATATCTTCTAATGTCTTGTTTTGAAACAAGTCCAAAACCCAAAGATGTTCAGTTAAAACCTAATATTGGAGTCTCTGGAACCTTGAAATCAATTGTCCAAATAGTTGCAAATACTTTTTCTAGTCATTGATATATAATCAGCTTGTCATTTAAGCTCTAGTGGTAAGTGTCCTATGTCTACTTTAACACAAAATGCCGGCTTGCTCCTTTCTGTCAAATGTAAATAATGGGTGACTTTTAAATTAATCTATTCATTAGCAAACATGACTTTTTAAAAAAAAAAGATGAGCAGCTAAACACTTCTTAGCACTTTTACTTTTCACCTGCACTAGACATTAAGCATCATGAATATCCAATGCCACTGTTGATTAACTGAAATGCATACCGCTCTGTAGTCCTAACAGTTCTAAGGTCAGCTGGCAACTTTCACCTGAACCTGTGTGTGTGTGTGTGTGTGTGTGTGTGTGTGTGTGTGTGTGTGTGTGTGTGTGTGTGTGTGTGTGTGTGTGTGTGTGTGTGTGTGTGTGTGTGTGTGTGTGTGTGTGTGTGTGTGTGTGTGTGTGTGTAAGTGTATGTACATTCATATTTGTGTTTGTGTGAATATGGGTGTTTATTCACACCAGGCCAGATTTTTATTAACTGGCGGCCAGTGTTGTTGAAGCTGAGCCATGTTTGCCCTGTGACCCAGACACTACCTGTCTGCTGCCATGGTTACAGGGACGTTGCAGGTTTAGTGGCCTGACTCCAGGGATTACTTTCCCTGGTCTTAACAATCAGGCCTGTGCCCCAGTGACTGTAAAATGGACCAGTTAAGGGAGTTCTGCAGTGTGCCCTGGTGGCCTTTAAAAATGTACTAAGTGCTGTGCAAGGGATTAAACCTGTACAATGTAATTGTTCTCATGTCAGTGACTGTCCCTTTGTTATCAGGTTCACTTGTAGTGATTAGCTCTGAAATGAAAGAGCTCACAGGGCTCACTCGATACAGTACTGAGATGCTGGAGTTAAATACACGTTGAATCAATTTTCTTCGTCTTTCAGGGCTAAAGATTACATCACCAGAAACCATCTTGAATTTTTCCACACACACTGACAATGTTGTTTTCTTTCCGTTTACTCAACAGAGCAATAAACAAAGAAAAAAAGGGGGCCTGCAACAATGGTGAGTACTTTTTACTGCACATACAGAAGGTGAACACAATGACCTGGACATCTGTAAAATATAATGGTCATTTAACACAGTCTAGTTTATGAAATGTAGAATATTTGGAATCTCCTTAATAACTAGGGGGTGTGTCAGATGGTTTAATGATTAAATTACTTATTCTGCACGTGGATAAAATAATACCAGCACAAAATTTATATGATACCATGCCAGGTAAAAACCCACAAAGCACGATCCCATGAAAAGAAGTATCAACACAAAGGAAAGAGTTGCATTATATTTTACAAATGTTACTTTAAGTGTGTTTACTCTTTATAAGGCGCTTTGCATTACAAATTTGATGTGCAATATTAGACATGAAGGCATGGTTAACTGTGTAAATGTGAGAGAAGGATCATGTAGTTTTTAAGGCTTGGCATAAACATATTCCACAGGTCATTCTGGCTTGTCCTTTCTGTGTCAGTGACCTGGGAAACAATTGAAAATGTTGGCAGGACTTAATCTGCTGCCCAATTCAATAACCCGGTCTCTCGTGCGGCTGACCAGATTGGTGTTGACATTTTTATTGCCATTTATTGCCTGACTATTCATTGTTATTTATGCCTTTGATTTTGTGATGGAACGTGCAGGCTAAGTACCCCACATGGCTGTGGAACTGACTGGTGCACTGAGGTCAATGTACTCTGGCCCAGATTTTTTGTGATTTAGCAGAATCACAAAGGCTCCTCTTATTCTCTCCAGTGACCTGCAGTCTTACAGGTGTCCACCAGATGCTGCAGGCAGTCTGCACTGTCCCTTGCATGTCATCCAGTGGAGCTGTAATATCCACTTTGGAGCAAAGCCTTGGAACTGTTTCCATGGTATTAGGATTATATGTTATTTAGTTGTGCATCAAAGAAAATAGGTCTCAGTTTCAGATATCAAGGAGTATCAAATTTCTGTCACGGAAAGGAGACGGGAGGGAAGTGTGAATGTGTCTTTAATCCGATGTTTGATGTAAACTATGTCAGTTTTAACCACTGTTTGGAAGTTGGCACGTTTTTTTTTTTTTTTTTTTTTTCAACCACAGCTTTCAAATTATAGTCATGTAAGAGATTCTTCAAACAATGTTCATATTGGTGTGCAGATTTAAGAGCTGTGAACACAGTATGTGAAAATGTTCTCCCCTTGACAGTAAGTGATGAATCTTATGTAGACCTGCTCCTATGGATTGTATCTCTTGTTGGGAGCAGAGCAACTTCACAGTTAACTTTGTGAACAAAGCCAGCCCCGCCACAAGGCATTCTGGGAAGTTTGGCTGCTGGTGAAAGTGCTTGCCAGTGTCCAGAGAGCGGCTCTGAAAATCTTTGCAAGGGCTGAAAATGAAGATTGAAAGTAGACGTAATAGGAGCAACAACGCAGAGAGCTCTCACAGCTGTAGGCTCAGCCTTCTCTTAAAGAGATATTACCAAAACATTCCTCAGTCATGGACACAGAAATGAGGTAACACCATGCTTAAGTGTACTGTACATGTTATAAGCTACGCACTGGCAAATGTGTCCTTTATCAACATCAATTCAGTTTTTAAACCAGTAAATATGGTGTAATGTTAATATTTAAAATAACAAGGGACAAAATAAAATCATAATGCTCACCAGTAATTATCAAAGTTACGAATACCAGTTCATAACTGTCATGTGTTTTGAAATGTTTGAGCACTACAGAATTAGAGTTGGAGGTGTACCAAGAAATGAAGTATTGTCACTTGGTTTAGGTTTAAGGAATCAAATCAATGTTGTTAAAATGTGTTATGACTCAAAGAACCTCTTTAGCATTAGACATTTCTGTTTTATTTGAGTTTATGGAGAAAGGTGGGTTAGGGTTGAAAGAAGCTTCAGTGTCTTGTTCAAGGGCATGGCTGCTAATTGACATTTTTTGTTGTTGGAATCAAACCCAGATTTGCTGTGTAACCACAAGAAAACCTGCAAAGAGGTGGCAACTCAACCTCCATAGTTCCAAGACCTGCTTTATAGTATATAGATAACGCAGGTCTTGGTACAGTTTACAATAAGTTCAAAGAGGGATTTTTTTTTTTTTTTTTTTTATTCTTAACTTAAAAGATTGACTAAGAACAATTGTTGTTCTCAGCTCTACCTCATTTCATAACTAAAAAATACACAACATATTTCCAGTTTTCAAATTTTAGGGGTGCATCCTCCCTCATGCTATGTGCACATTTTTTTTTCAGTTTTAAACATAACAATTGTTGGTTTTAGTAATTTAGGATTTCCATGTTCCATCTAACATTGAGCACAGGTCTGCAGTATAGCGCACCGTGAGCCTGGCATTGCCGAGCTAGATGTTTTTAGAGGTGGTGGTCAGCGTTGGTCAGGCTCTCACACATTGTGCCATTCAGAGCCCGGACCGTACATTCACCCTGCACTGGGTACCCCACCATTGTGAGAGTGAGCTCACTTGAAAAGCCTTCATGAGGTTTTTGGTGCAAGCAAGTCAGCCCTATTTGCATTTGTTCCAGTCTCAAGGATTGTACAGGTCAATTGAGACAGGCAGATATCTAACATGCTGGAAAGTTTTTCTCCTCAATGTCATCTTCATCATCCTCCTGTTTAATTTTCAGTCTCTGTTGTACAGTTTCTAATTCTTTTTCGAAATTTTCCTAATGTCTCCTGATTCCCTGAGGTGCATCATATCTGGTCTACTTATCTGTTTTCTTGAAGAAACAGTTTAAATGGATCCAGAGGAAGACATTATCATGGATTGAATTCACTTAATGAATGCACCTAAGTCATGAGCTCAAGATTAAATGGAGAAGAAAGTTTCAACAAACATCTTAAAGCACTGATTTGGCTCAAAAGGATGCATTTTAATATTAAGATATTAGTCCTAAAACTTACAATACTATTGTTAATTTAAGTCCTGTTGCCTTACTTTTTTTTTTTTTTTTATTGCAGACAAGCATGCCTCCATATCTCCCTCCTTCTCCCCGCTGATTAGGGGCAGAAATACCTTTACAGGGGATCAGATAGAGGAGAAAGTTGTAAGTGCCAGCCTTTCACTCCAGGCCTCCTGGCAGGCGGCCTGCGGGCAGGCCGGGCATGGGTTAGGCCACAGCCAGCAAACCAAGACAGCACTCAGACAAAAACACCTAATCACTTTAATTAGCCTAAGCCTACCTTGTTGGGCTTATCAACAGGTTTGCTAGCTTGTGTGTGTGTGTGTCTGTGTGAAAGAGGGAGAGAGTCTCGCTGAGATGTTCATGAGTCGTAAAATTCCAATCTCTGAGTTTGACCAATAGTGTGGGACTTTTACATAAAAATAACCTGCTGTCATATTCAAGCTCTTGCCAAATGAGTTCACACAATGCATATTAATCCTTTCACTGCCAGATAAATCTCTCTGTATTTCACTGGGCACAGTTTGTTAATCTGGTGTCTGGTGAGACATTCCTGTTCTGGCTGGATGAATGCATGCATGCCAGAGATGTCTGCTAGCTGGGCCAGCTAGAATGGGGGGTAAAATGATTCAAATCTGGCAGCTTCATAGACTTCCCAAATATTATCCGACTGATAGGGTCAAATCCTGATGGTTAAATGAGTCATTGTGCAGGAGTTGTGACGCTATGGTACAGAGGAGCCTCTGACTGTGTTTTTATAATCACTCTCATTAGCAGAAGGGGAGGCAGAAGTTCTGCACTGCAGGTTTAAAGGAGCACTGTGCAGGATTTAGTCACATCTAGTGGTGAGGCTACAGATTGCAACCAATCTTAATCATCGTATTTATCATGTACTTGACTGCCCGTGTCAAAAACCACAAGCTCATGAATTTCATCTGAAGGCAACTAAATAGTATTTTGTCGTTGGGGAAACCAGCTGACGCTCCGTCTCTTGCCTCATTAGCGATCAAGCATGTTAGTAAATGCATCCCCAGATAGATCTCTCCGTGAGCAAACTCTGCACTTCTCTTTCTCTTATTTTTTTGCATTTCAATATTCCGCTCAGCAGCTTCAGCCTTATGTGAAGGGGTTAACCTGACTGCCATTATGAGGGAGGGGGGGGGGGGTTGCCGTCCATCTGTCCACTGGTGAAAAGAGCCATATGACTTGGTGCTCCAGCAGGATAGGAATCTGTTTGGCTCAAGTGTTATGATGTCCTGGTTGGGGGGGAGGAGCCTGCTCCTTGGAGGTGACATCTTCTCAGCAGTGGGAGTCACCTCACCTCTCAGGGCTGAGGTGGCACCATGAATAGGCACTTTCAACATTGAGGCTCTTATCCAGAGATTGATGGATTACAGGGGGTCCGAGCAGCAGCACTGAGATAATGGTGTGGAGTCACTGTGCAGGAATGAACTTGAAGTTGAACTTGGATGAAGTTGAACTTGGATGAAGTTGAACTTGGATGTTTTTTTTTTTACCTTGATCATTCAATAGCTGGCTCCTGTTAAGTCAAAAGTACAACTGTTGTTAAGTGCTGTTTATGTTTGTGTGTTTAACTTGTTAGGACCATGTGATAGTTGGCATTAAGAAAGTAGGTTAAGCTTTTCTTAGCCTATAATCTTTAGTTAGTATCAGATAAGTTTTACATGCTTTCCTGTGCTTGTCGAAACTCTCTGGCACCAAACTGTGTTTCCCCAAGGTGGTTGAAACAAACTCTGGAGATTATTTGAAAATAATATTTGACCCTTATCCACTTGTTAGGCCATTAGAGGACTCTCTCTCTGTGATTCCACAATTGGGTTACCAGTCTCTGTATCCTCTTAGCAAGGCTTGTAGCCCCTCCTCCCTAATGTAGGAACCTGGCAGGACCAGGGCGGCTTGGTTCTCCTTTTCCGTGTCCCATCCCCCACCAGACACAGTGATGGCACTCAGTGCCAGAGACACCCCTCCTTCCCTCCCTCCCCTCCCCTCCCTTCCCTTCACCAACACTCTTCTCTCCTCTCCGCCCTCCCTTCCCTCTCCGCCGCAGGCAGACCCAGGCATGGGATCTCCATCTGTGCACAAAGGAGCCTCCTCTATCTGCATACGCTGCACATAAAAGGGCCTTTTGTCATGAGCTCTGCACACATGACCGTCCGCCTTTCACCCCGCTGGAAAAAAAAGATCACTCTCCAGCAATCCAACCCCACCCCCAATACCAGACTCAACCCTGTCCCCCGACCCCACCCCCCAGATTTTCGTCTGCAAAGAGAGAGAGAGAGAGAGAGATCTACTCCAAACTTTGTCCAATAGAGACAACTATCAGATGGAGCTGCTGCTGAAAAATCCCTTTTTCTCTTTTTCATTTCCTCCTTCATCATGTCTGCCTTCTTCTCTCTTCCTGGGTCCTTGTGTGCCCTCCCTGAGAGCCATCAAGGCATTATAGCATCTGCCATGCTGAAATATGAATGTGCTCCCATTTTTTTTTTTTTTTTTTTTTTTTTTTGCTGTCTCCCTTCCTTTCTGCAGTCTCTGACATTTAAGGGGCATTAGTGGTTGGTTCCATGCCAGGTTATCACCACCACTCCCCCACTCCCCATATTACAGAGGCACAGGCTCAATTGACAGCAGTCCCAGAGCCCAGGCTTTTCTCTTCCACTCATTTCACTGCCTTGTGCCTTTTAACCCCTCAGCCCCACACTGCTCAGCAGAGCCAGAGGTATTTGTAATGTGTAGAGATAATGACCAAAAATTGACTGTACACGTGAGATGTACATGAGAAAAGGTACAGTTCTCCACCATTGTGAGACAAGTGGGCTGCAAGCCATTTTGGCTACTAAAGATGACAGATATTGGTGTTGAGGGATATTGAGTCAGGGTGGGGACAGAGCAAAGACACAGAGGCGGGCTAATACACACTGTCAAGTGCACGGGTGCTGCCACAAAAAACGCTTTCCTCAGCGTTTCCTTTGAAACACACACGGCCCTGATGCCTTGCTCCCGGCCAAACGAGTGTGGATTTTGGAAAGCCCTCTAGCTCATCTTGCTGTCGCTGCACACAGGCCTGTGGCGGAACGGAAGGATAAGATTGACTTCTCCCTCCACCGCCATGTCCTCTACATGACCCTCTGCCTCTCAGTGAGCTTGTGTGAGAGGTCAGGGACCGTCACACCGCAGTTTCCCGCATGCTGTCGACACCTTCAGGCTGATGATGGTGACGGTGATGGGTGGATCTGGGAATATTACACACCATCAGTGTCAGAACGGTTTAGTATAAGCAGTGTGTGTATAATTTACATAGAGGTTCCCTGAATCACAGAGCAGTATTGTCATAATTTAGCACCAGTAAACTGTACTGTTTGCCCTCTGAAGTGTCTGTGGCCATAATCATGAGGAGTATGGTTGCTTGTTCCCACAAAAGTAGTGAAATATCATGAGACATTATGATTATGATGACATAAACATTCCTTTTTATCACACAAATCAAACGGCTTTATATTAAAACACAGACCATGTAAAGAATTTCCAGGCAAAACAGAAATAAAACAAGTGATTTAGATCATTTAAACTGCACATTCATTTGCTGTATATTATCCCAGTACCTAACACTAGAATATAGCATACTTTAATGTACTCTGTACTTTATACAGACCTCTGTATGAAACACACAAACCAAGCAGTTGTCCTCACACAGAATTACACAAAGAACATCTGTGCACGCCCAAAGATTCAGGTTTTAAGAAAATAACCCCTTGACACAATGTGCATGTCCTCAGATGACCAAGCTTACTGCCTCTACTTGCTCCTCTGATGGGCACAAAGACAATACAGAGTAGCAGTCAGTGTACATGCATGAACAAATTTGTCCAGTTAAAGACACAGGACGGCTATTATCTTAAAACATAGGAAACAATCCTTATGTACTCCACCATATGGGGTCATATTTACACCAGCGTCCCTTTACAATAGTTAGAGACCATTAGTTATAGTGCCAACATTTTCTAAATTATGGACAACCACACAATTACAAGTAATAAACACAAAAATAAAAATGCCTGTGCAATGTACAGTTTTCGACATGCATAGTCTGAGCACAAGATCTGTTTGGTTTTTGTTATTTTCAAAAGTGAAGCATTTCTTCATCACATATTATTTTGCTCTTTATAAAACCCCTGTTTTACGGGAATTGAATGAGCCTCTAAATTTGCAGAAATAGCCCATGAAGTTACAACCTTTGTTTATGCAGCTGTCCTGTGAAGCGCTGCTTTTCTCCCACTGGATAAATATCCTCCTGTTAATAACATCATGCACATCAATTATAGTGCGTCTGCCAAAGTGGAATTGACCTAATCAGTGTTTTTATTCATGCTACTCTCAAGTCAGTATCAGGTTTTTGTCCCCTTTTAAGGGATGCCACCTATTTGTTTTTACTCTGCACAAAGTTAGGAGCAATTATCAAGCTCAAATACTATTGCTGAATTGGGACTTGGATGAGTATCTAGAATATTTCCTGTCTGACTGTGTTTGAGTGGAGCTAGTTTTTGACTGAGCTAACTTTGGTAATCAGAAGAAAGAAAGTGCTGTGAAGTGATTTTGGGGGCTGAACCCTCTGTGGCTCTGTTGGAGAAGGCACCAATGCGGAGAACCTGGTTATGAAATGCATAAAGTGTATTTGGTGCTTGTTTTGCCGAGAGTGTGTGTAAGATAACAAAACGGCACACATAAAGTATTGGTTGAGGTGGTGAACTGCTGAGTGCGTATGGCTGGGCTGTTGGACTCCTTGCAGCCCTGCGGCACAGACACAGGCGTTGTGACGTGGCCCCTAAAATGCCAGGGCTGTGTGCTCCTGGCTTAGTGATGAGGAGGAATAAAACAAAATGGCCAGGGCTGTTTAAAGTAAGTATTAGCAGCCCTCAGGGGAAAACTGCAAAGGGAGATGTCAGGTATGTAGAGGCTCGACAGAGCTAGTCAAGTGGGCAGAAAAGGAGAATTTACTTTCTTTATTATTACGTGTCATTGACTTTTGAGAATTTGTCCCGGAACCTCAGTTAACTTGGTGCTGATCAGAATCAGCATTTTCACAGTGCAGTTTAGCTACACCAGATAATCCAAATACATGTCTGAAATTAAATTATTTACTACATTAAAAAGTCTCATGTGATGGTCATAATAACATTACAATTGATAAATGCTCTCCTAAAACTTTGGACTTTCCGTATAATGATTTTACTTTTGATTTCTCATGTCATATGCTAATTAAACTGTATTTATACTTGTTTCTACCATAATGCAGTTTAGTCATGTAGTCCCAAATGATAATTTAGATTTTCAGACAGTAAGGTTAAATCAGTGTAACATCTTGTGCCAGTGTTTGCTTTTTGTCTTTTAATATCACAGTACTAAAATAGTTTAATAATATTCAATTTAAAAAATATCAATTTTATTTATTATGAAAGTCCCAAAATTGCCTTTTTCTTTTTCTCTACTATATATCACTTTAACATGTTTGACAAGTTTGATGAGCAAAATCTTGAAGGGATCATAGCCTAAAGCTCTGTCTTTATCTCGTAAAAAAAAAACATTAATTTACTTTAAATGCGTTGTCATCATAAGTTTAATGCATCTTATTATTGATTCTGCAGTTTGATGTGCATTTGTTGCCAAAACTGCCCTCATTCAGTGCTGCCATATGAAAGCGGCCCTGATCCAGGATGATATGTCTGGCTGCTGAGGGGCTGCCAGAAGTAGTTGTTAGTTACAGTTAGGGCGCGTCCCTCTTAGGATAGGTTGTCCACTCTGAGGTCTGATATCGAATAGGTCCATAATTTCCAGCTTGTTCCCAGGAGAAGCTCTCCCTTGCTCTTTTTCTCGCTGTGTCTCTGTTCCTCCTCTTCTTCTTCCACAATCCTGTGAGAAACAGCAAGGTGAGTTAAATCCTGCTTTTACAGAAGTCTTCATTCCTGTTTTCTTGTTCAGATGATTTGATTCATCGATGCAGCCTCAAATTATGTTTCTTTAGAATACATCTTTATAATGATTTAAAATAAATCAAGACATTTTTCTCTTATTTTTGATTTGTTGAACAAAAAAGATCAAAACTGACGAAATGTCTGGCACATGTAAAAAAAATAAAAATCAGTGCTCTCCTTTGCGATTTGACACCAGGAGAACATTTCAAGCAAAGCTGATTGAACTAAATAACATAAAATATAATAAATACAATAATGATTCTATTTATAAGTAATGAAGTCACTTTTAAATATGCCACGTTTATAAAACAATGTTCAACCAAAGGTTTGAACAAATATTAGATTTATAGACGCGTAACAAAATGTGTTAATTAAAATCCAAGTCAGAATGCATATAGTTTTATTTAATTTTAGTCAGAAGTTTATATTCAGAAATTAAAGTTTTCTGTGACTGAAATCTCCCTTCTTTAGTAACAACTTCAGTAAAGTTCAGTTTATACTTCCTTTTGTGCTGCAGTTTTGCACAATTCTTATTAAAGGGTTATTCAGTATTACTGAGCAGACAAAATATAGCTTCAAGTGATTTTTTTTTTTAAGAAAGCTGTAAATGTACTACAATGTAAGTAACATTTTTTGCTGAAACAAAAAACATTACTCCAATACATTTCACACATTATTGAATATTTCTAAAACAAATTCAGTGTCGTTGACATTTTTGTTTTTTGATAAGTTCACTCTCACACCTTATAATAAAGCTACCATAAATAAATAAATTAGATGTGTATTTACACATTTTTTTTAATTAAATTTAAATATTCCTCATTTAGATAATGAATTCTTAAATTATTATTTCGCTTTTTGTTTGTTTGTTGGTTTTATGGGGCACCGCTTATTGAAAAAAACCAGCCAGAAGCCTTTCATAGCTTATTAACCCAACAATAAATTCAAAATAAAATACAGTTTATTAAATAGGCAAAAACTAATCTATAGATATTTTGTAAGCAAATGCACAGAATGCATTCAATGACAATTAAATTATATATTTTTAAATCAGTGCCCAGCTTTAAGTTTTACATGTGAACATAACTTGAGGAGAAACTTAAACTTGAACTTGGTCCTTAGGAACACACTCCTGGATAAATATCTGACATTCTCTGTATTACCATTAAAATTATATTGCCATGTTTGTTTAATTTCAGGGAGAGCTCCAAATGTTCTAATCGCAAGCAATAATGTTGACTTGTCAATTATATGTTATTGTAAGTTATTATCTTTGTGGACACGTAGGGTTAAGTAAGCTCTGCACGACAGTTTGCTTTGACCTCTCTGCTGATGCAAAAGTAATGTTTGAATAGCATGGCAGAATGAGTTTGTGAAGAAATAACTCCTTTTCTAGCTTTTTAATATCCGGGACATCACCATTATGATAAAAGTGGAGCATCACTGCTGCGCATGTCTCATGTCCACCATTTTGTGCTGAGAACTTCATTGCACATGCAACCATTTTCTGCAGTAGAACACATTCTTTTAAGTCTGCGCCTTTGAAAACAACTGCATTGATTGTTTTTAATTGGGATGTTATAATATTGGAAATATAGTTACACACAGATGATGCACAGCCGGCTATTGTAAGTCAAACATCCTTCATTTTTCACCAGGAGTGCATTACCACTGCAAATACTGTGCAGTTCCTGTGTTGAATCATTTATTCATGTTTGTCCAGACAGCAGCGATAATTCTGCTCAAGCTGTGCTGCACCTTGCAGTGATCCTCTTCAGTCCTTGTCTGTGTGCGTGTGTGTGTGTGTGTGTGTGTGTGTGTGTGTGTGTGTGTGTGTGTGTGTGTGTGTGTGCGTGTGTGCGTGTGTCTGCGTGTGTCCATGTGCGTGTGTGCGTGTGTCAGACAGCGGGGAGAAAGTGGTGGTCACAGTTGGCTGCCTAAGGTGACTGGTGGGGTCAAAGGTCAGGTTGTGTTAATAAGCTGTGATGTGCTGCCCTGGGACCTCACTCCCATGAGGGATAACCCCCTAATCGGCATTAGTTAATGTGTTAGTAATCTTTACCTTCTTAAAGCAAACAGCAGTGGAACATTCAATGGGCCCGCTTGGCCTCCCATGTTACGCTTTTGACCTTGGGGTCATGGCCTTTGTTCCCTGCTCGATGGGGAGTGCCCTCAAAGGTCTCGGGTGTAATAGAGAAGTTGTTTAGACACGTGCAGGGCTTAAGCAAGACCACCTCATAGACTCCACTCCTGCTCCTGGAGAGTATAAAGTCTTCCCTCATGTTGAAGGGAGACTTTTGTGGTTGGCTTTCATCCCCTTGAATAAGTCCATTAGAATATCTGTGTTTTATGCGCTACATATCATGTCTAAATGTTGATGTAGTCGTGGTTGCTAACCAAGCAAACAGCCACCCCCTCTCGTACTTCCCCACTCAAACTTCCTAATTCCTCCTTGATGTTTGCAAATGCCTCAGTGCAAATATTGTTTGTCTTTGTGGATCTCCTGCCTGCTGCAAGTCCATATTACTCCTCATTGTTTCCTGAAGCACCAGAAAGAAAACTGTAGAAAAACAGGGTCTTTATAATATGTCCTCTTCCTCTTCACTTATCTGAACTTTCTGGAATACATAGTGTTTACCCACAACCAACAAATATCTTTTGGAACATTGAAATGTGTGTTCAGTGTGTTCTCCTGACTGCAAAAGACCACAGCGCAGCTACTCTTAGTTCAGAAGCAAAATCAATATTTTATGATATCTGCAAAATAATTTGGGGATAACGAATTAAATTAGTTTTTTTTTTTTTTACAGAAATCAGAGAGGAAACATATATGCAACATTTATATTACTGTTTAATTTATGTATCTTAACAATTTGAAAACATATTTATTCCACTGTGTAATATTCTTAATATGCTTTTCATGTGTTTTTTAGAACACTAAATTTTACAAATTCAAGAAGTCATCTGATGCTTTTTATTAAATCCACAAAAAGATTTGCAGTCTATAATTTATTTTAGTTTTTGTTTCCTTAGTCAAATGATGTCGAGCACACTCTAACATGGCGCCGTCTGCCATTTTGTTCCACATCGCATTATCAATTGTCCTGATTGACTGATTCTGTATCACACAGATGTCGCAGCAATGTACTCCGAAGAAAAGCTGCTAATTGCCTCGACCTATTTCATCTAAGCATGTTAATGAAAGAGAAGTCATGTTTTCGTGTCATTGATTAGATTCCAAGAATTTAATCTGAAAAGAAATATTCGTAGGAGTGAGAAAAAGTAAAAATGCCAGAGAAGCAAAGAAGCAACATCAACGTCATCAAATGTATTGCTTTTGAAAAGTGACGTGTTTAGTTTCTTTAAAAAGTCTGCACTTGTCTCTAAAACAAGACAAATTATGAGTGTAAAATTAAGACGTGGTAAACACAACAGAGGAACAACGTAGAGGCACAGTGGTAAGAGCTGGCAGCAGACCCCAAAACGGTATCCTCAAATGAACTTCATGGCATGCAAAGTACAGTATGCACACAAAGCGCGAATTCACAAAGCATGCTTGTCTAAATCGACTGTGTTTAATCCTCGGCGTTAAAGTATATTCTTTTTTAATTATCCCAAAGTTATTCCCAAATAAGGTCACTTAACATATACACATGACAGCTTTATCCATAATGAAGTCATGGATTTCTCAATTGGTTAAAACGCATGGCGAGATGTGACGTATAACTGCACTCCTTCTGCTGGGATCTATAGCTCGTGCCAGTGCCAGTGTAGACGCCTGCACTGAGCTCTCATTTCTATCTCATTTCGGGAAAGAGAACAAATAAACTGCACTCCACTCTTCTCCGCACGCTCTGTTTGTACAAATAATTGGAGCATTTCTCCCTTCTCCGTCTTTAGCCACCTGTGTTTTTTTTTTTTTTTTTACTGAAACCTGTGGAGCAAACAGGAGTTTGGGGAAGAGGAGTTTTTGTGGAGAGTCTGGTCTGCTGCTGTAGTGGGCAAGAGAGCCGGAGAGCAACTGGGTGGTGGCTGTGCTATGAAAGCAGCCCTCACAAAACTGTGCAGCCCGAAGCAGTAGCAGCCATGTTAGACAAATCTGCATGAGCTGGAGCCCCCATTAATAATGCAGTGCCCTCCAAAGCAAACAAAAAAGTTTTTACAGAGGAAAAGTAAGTAAAGTTGAACCCCCACCTTTTTTTTCTGTCATTGTCTCTGCTAGGCTTGTAGTCCCCTCTTTCATTTTCAGCAGTTTTTTTTAAAAGCAGAAATGAAATCAAAATAGTTCCTCAGTAACAAATACTCTTTACATATCCCCTTCCTCCTTTTCTTTCTTGATAGAGCTCCTGTAGTTCAAGGCCAAGGGGAAAAAGTTAAAGCCATGAGAGCTCTGCCCTCGCAGTTTTTAGAACCAGAGCCAAAAGAGGCAGGAAGTTGTTGTACAATAGCGTTACAGTAATCTGCCACAAATGGAAAAAGCCAAATGCTGATCTCAGAGTAGAGAAGGTGGCAGAACAGACAGACAGAGGGAGGGAGGGACAGACCGGGAGAGAAAGAGAGCTAGTGTGTGTGAGAGCAAAGAATAATCAATACAATCTAAGATGGTGGAAACCCGGCTGCTCCGGTCTCCTCCTCTAGTTCTCTCTTTGGCTCACCTACTCTTCCAGTAAATCAGTGCTTGAACTTGATCAAATAAAGTGTGTAGACTGTCATGTTTTCTTTTTTCTGTTCCCTTTTAAACAGGACAAATCAGCATCTCAGGGAGATGGGAGGGGGTAACTGTTGAATGTTGAATACCGGGGCAAGTGGCAGCTGTTTTACCTCGAGGAAAAGCAGCCCAGTCTCACCCAAAAATGCTTATCAGCCTTTTGACTTTGTGCCAAAATAGCTGCAAGCGTTCAGCTCCAGCATTAGGCTCTATTTGCTACAGAGCTGGGGCGAGGAGGAGGGTCTTGTAGCCGTGTGTTTCTTTGCCACATGTTACTGAAATTAACACTCTCCACACTTCCCCTTTTCCCTGCAATGCATCAGTGTGTAAGCTTCTGGTCTGTGTGTTCACACTAGTCATTGTGGCATGCACTTGGAGAGTGTGTGCTCCTTTTTCATGGTGTGCTCCCAAAGTCTGTGGAAGTGACAAGAGCTCCACTACAGTGGGAGTTGAGGTTAATAATTCAACGAGCTCTCTCAGAAGTGTTGCATATTTCAAGGATCCTCCAGCAGGACAGTCCACTCTGAATGACTGTGTCTCTCCCCCCCCCCTGCTTTTCTTTTGACTAGTTGATGTAGTTGCTGAGGTACTGTACAGTGTATCCCAGTATGGTGTGTGAGCATGAGCACTGAGTCTGCGCACTGCTGGAGGAGTAGATTTCTGTGTCATTCTTCTTCCTCCACCCCTCCCACATTTAGTGCTTTCCACCCTCCCACTCTCTCTCTCTCTCTCTCTCTCTCTCTCTCTCTCTCTCTTTCTTTCTGTGTCTCTGTCTCCCACCCATCTTCTGCTCCCTCCCTTCCTTCCTCCTCCTCCCTCCTGCCTCCTCCTCCTCCTCATCCTCCTCCTCATCCGTCCCCAGTGCAAATACAGTTCCTTGCGGTGTTGGACATGTGATGAAAAAGTGACTGGTTGGCTTGCTCCGCTACACCTCCTATTTCATCATCAGCGGAGCTTTTCTCCCCTTCACTGTCTCCTCCTCTTGTCCTCTAGTCCTCTCTGTCTCTCTCTCTCTCTCTCTCTCTCTCTCTCTCTCTCTCTCTCTCTCTCTCTCTTCTTTTTCTCTCTCTGTTTCTGTTGCTCCCCTCTTTCTGCTCCAGCCACAAGCAAGGGGGAGACTTAAGCTCTGCAAGGGGAAAAAAAAAAGAAAAAAGTCTGCTGCTATTTCTACAGTCAGGGCCTCCCCACAGCCCGCCCTTCCATAGACGGAGCTTCTTTTTCTTTTTTTTCACTCACTACTAGCTGGATTTTAACCCTCTGCCTCCAACTAGCTGCACAGCAGCTCTGCAAAACCTGGCAACAAGTTGCTTTTTAGGGGCCTTTTCTTACTCTTGGCACATTGATTTTTGCATCACTTTGGATTTCGGTGCTGTTTCTTCTGTTTTTCTGTATTTTTTTTTTTTCCTGAAAATGTACCACATCCTCCAAATTTTTTCGCCATTGTCGGGGTTCTTGTAGTATTTATTTGGATCCTCTCTTTCTGGTTGGACATTTGATGGGCCTTGTTCCACCTGGAGTGCCAGGGAGCCATTTCTGACAGGTAACCTGCTTGTGGTGGGCTCGTGGTCTGGATGACCACTGTGGATGACAATCAGAGAATGTGACCAGTGTCTAAACGTGGTACACATGTGTTTTATAGAAATATCAGCGACAGTTCTTCACCTTGTTCTTCTTTACTCCCTGTTTCTCCTTCTGTTTCCTCTCTATGTCCTCTCTTTCCCTGTCTCTCTGTGTCTCTTGCTCACCCTTGTTCTCTCTCTTTCACACTGACTCGCTCTCCTAACAGGGGTGTGCTGAGCAGGAGCTCTTTCTGGGACAGGTGCCAACTGCAAACAAAAGACATTAAAAGGCAATAAGAGGAAAAAAAAAAAAAGAAATGTTGGAATTGCGAAATTTCAAGTTGTTTCTGCAAAATGTCACCAGTTGCTGTGTGTGTGTTGTGTCTTTATGTGACCAGTTTGTGCTGTTATTGCATGACCCGTAGGAAGTATTCAAACTAATGTTGTGCCTGACGCTGTTGGTGAGACAGAGGTTTGAATACTTGGCCACACTTATTCTAGTGAAGGCATTTCATTCGGGAAGAGGGAGGGAGTAATGTAGGAGAGCAGCATATACACTGCTGAATTATTCATGTGCTCAGTCAAGGCTGTGACTGGACTGGTTGCTATTTGCATGCATCAGACATGCTGTTTGTCTGTTTGCTAACATTCCTCATTCAAAGACTTGTTAACTAGCAGACAGGCTTAGCTGGAGCCTTGCAGACAGCCTCATGGCCTCCTATTGTTTCAGGCCTCACCAGGCCTGGACCCAGCTGGTGGCAGGCGAGCCCCTGCAGCCCCAGAGGTGAGACTGACCCAAGCGCTCAGGCTGGAGCTGAGGCTGAGGCTGAGGCTGAGGCACTGCTGCGAACAGGACAGTCTGAGGAGAAATCAATGGGTCTTGCTAGATGCACTAAAAGGCGGCAGCTCATGGCTTTCTCCTCTTCTTAACAGAGAGGTGGATGAAAGAAAGGAAGAGCTGCCGAAATTCGCATCCCGGACCTGACATTTACCAACAATCGGTGAGTAATATCTGTTTTAATATGTGTACGCTTGGACGGTTTTTGATGGAAATGTATCCATATGATTACATTTTAGGCTTTCAGCGTTTAACAGACACAGCACACAAATCAACATTTGATGCTCTTGAGGTTCTTACCCAAAGTTTCTTTTCACCTGGGCTTGCATTTATGCATCTGAATCGAAAACCCTACATGTAGCTCAGGAGCACATACAATAGCACACATCAGAGGGTCTGAACTAGTCCTTTAAATTTAGGAACGTTTTTCTATAACTTTTCCTCCTCTGCAACAAAACCTATTTTTAATTTAGCAATGATACAACTAAAATCATAAATAGCACTGTGATTGCTGCCAAGATAATCCCACTTCGTGGTAATCGGTGGATGAGTGAAAGGCCACAGTTGTGGAGGTATTTCATATGAGTGATGCGGTCCGAGCTTAGTGTGCACTGTATGAAGAGAAGTATGTGGTGTACTGATCATTTTGATCACTTTAATTTTCTTAAAAGCTTGACCGCAGGCTGAATTTTGAAAAGAATATTTGTTGAACTTCAGCATTTTGTTGAATTTGAGGTTTTGCGGGTCGTATTTGTCAAGCTTGTGTCTCATTTAGGACAACACAATGGAATATAAATATAAAACAGCCAATTGCTTCGCCATGTACAGGGTATTTTCTTATGTATTCATAATTTTAATGTCAGGCATATCATTTCCAGGTTTTCTTTTCTGTGTGTGTGCGGATCTATATTTTACATCTATGAATACGGGATGTTTTAGGTATTATTCTTTGCACACAAACATTTTGTGACAAATGCAGAAACATTTCTCTGAAAAAAATTGTTTAATCATATTGATTCATTTAAAATCATCCCCTTGTTTTCATTTAAATGAAGAACAAACTTTAATGAGCAATAAACCTGCAGTCGTGTAGTAATTCCACAAAACAAAGTGGTAAATAAATGCTTTTAAAGTTGACTTTATCGGTTAGTTTGAATAACATGTTAATTTACTTAAACTCCTTTGGCCCTTTGTCAGGTACTTGATGGTTACCTTTATCAAAATTATGAAAAAAACGTAAGAGTATGAGACATTGATATGGTAATTTACAATCCCCAGGTCTAATTATAAGATTTAGTTTGGAGTATTGCTTGTAAGAATTACTGAATACGTAGTAATCACGGTTTTCAAATATCTTCTTCAGTAAATGTGGCGTATTTGCAGTTTATTCGTGGAAATCATCCATCTTTGGCCCATCCTGTGTTTGGTTTTCCACTGTGTGCTCAGATGTTGAGGTTTACATAAAAGAGAACTTTTTTGAAAGGCAAAAACAGAACTGATAGTACTCCAAGCTTACAGGTGATTCAGGTTTAGCTTTTCCATTCGTAGGTGATTATGTTCATTCACATGAATATAAGCTATGCTTAACTAGCTGTGGACACATGGTTTTGGCTGGCACAGTATCACGCTACTCCACCCCTAAGGCCTTTTTCAGTGGATGGCAAGAGTCCAGGGGAAGGTTGCATGCTGAGAGGCAGATGGCAGGGTGGTGAGGGTTTTCAGTATTTTCTCTCCCTGTAAAAGTATACCTGACCAATACAACAGCCTGGTACAGCCCACAGTGAAGCATTCTGTGCACATTCTGAGGCAAACTTCAGCTTTATTGCAGCCACACTGCAAAGCCAATATGGGGACACGCGCACACACACACACACACACACACACACACACACACACACACACACACACACACACACACACACACACACACACACACACACACACACACACACACACACACACACACACACACACACACACACAAATATGAGTACACAATCAAATGCACATATTCACATGTATAATTTTCTTGGTGCACGTTGTCAAATATTAATACTTTTTAGCACAAGTAAACACGTTTTTCATATTTGTGTATTTTTTTTGCCCTTTCGGTGTATTAAAATAACCGGTCCAAAGGGTTTTCAGGTAAATCCACACAACAGTCAAAGTGTCTTTTAACAGATTTTATCACTTAATATATTTCATTTATTTTCAATCAATAGGTCGATGTTTTTTTTTTATTTCATATGAATGACAATGTTTTGTGAGTATGCTGAAAAAGCAGAGTAAAATCAAAGTGCAGGACAGAACTAGAACAACAAGTTCTCAAACTTGACCGTGACTTTGTGGCCTTAAGCTTGAATGAGAAAATCTGGATTTTTAATAAAAGTGTGCTTTAAGTCATTATTTTTCTTAGAATTTATTCATGAAAAGTACACCATGTTTTTATAAAGATACTAAAAAGTTTAATCTGATAAAACTTCAGAAGTTTTTAAGAGTGTGAACTAAAAAAAAAAAAAACACCAAACCCAATACTGTGGAGGTAAATTATACATTGTGTGGAATTATTGTTATCCAGTTTTCACAATAATTATAAGTAACTATTAATTTATGCTATTTGGGATTTTTTTTTTTTAAGTTTAAAACCTTTTACATTTAACACTTTAATCCATTTGGTTTAATTTCTATTTGAATTTGAAATAGTCGCATTTCTCAATATTACAAAGAAAAGATAACATCCTGCAAAAATAATGCATTTGCCCTTTTTTTCTGTGTAGAATGAAATATTTAAAAAAAAAAAAAAAAAAAGTTGTGCCATAAAGTTTCAAAATAGGAGATGTTTTGTATCTATAAGCATCCATGTAAAGGAAGCTCTATCAGGGTGCAAAAAACAAAGTAACTATGTTTTAAACAAACAAAAAAAGTTTTTAATGCATTTCAGGTGTGTGTGTGTGTGTGTGTGTGTGTGTGTGTGTGTGTGTGTGTGTGTGTGTGTGTGTGTGTGTGTGTGTGTGTGTGTGTGTACACAGTAAAACAATTAATTGATGCTTGTGCATGTATCCACTTGTTGATGGATTATGTATTTCATTTTATTTTTGTAAATCGTCATGGATTATTTTTTTGTTTAGTTTTTTTTTTACGATACTGAGTTCACTATAATATTGCCATTTTTTATTTCTTAATTCAATAGTAAACCCCAAACCTAGTATTTCATTATTTTTAGAGAAGTACAGGGTGTTACACAATTTTGTTTTATTTTGAATCCTAATTGTTATAAATATGCTAGTCCCAATGGCATAAAAAGACTCTCCTTGTAGATAAGAAATTAGAGCAACCTTCTTACAAACTGCCAGCCTGAGGCATTGCCTCGTGTCTGAGTTAATCATACCTAATATTAAAAACCACATTTCACACAACATTAACAAATAGAATTAACAGATAGGAACAATGCGATCTGGATATGTAATATTGTTGTTCTCTTGCTGTTGTCCAAATAGACATGGCATATGATTTTGATCTCTCGATAACTGCTGCTGTCAATTTGAATACTCATGTGTGGTGTAGCAGCACGGCAATGACTACAGTGTGTTTTTTGGTCTGAATATTGTGTGTGGTTTAGGTCATGTGCCAGTGCTCACTGTTTTCTTACTAGTGCAACACACAGTGGAAATGAGTAATTTACCAGTGCAGCACAGCTATATGCCACCTATACACTGCTTCATTTGGTAAGTGGATGAATTAGTATTTAAGATTATGTGATTTTTGTTTCATTTATGAGCTTGCTGTGATGTTGTGAATTCCCTCCAATTTCTTCCTGGCTAATATGAAATCCAGATTGGAGTGGTGAATGGGGGCCAAGTCAGCGCTCACTGTAAATATATTTTTCTGCCATAATAATGAAAGACTTTTATTTCTAACACCAAAGCAGCTTCATTGTGCTGTTTTCAGAAAAAACTGAGAAACCCAGCAAAATGAAAGTTATATTGTATGTCTGAGTCCTCTGGAGGACTTTCATGGTTTGGGGTTTTGATTGACATACACCACTGCAAGTAGTCCTGTAATGTGTTTAGTAATTCACTGTTATTTTATTTACTTTGTTTTAAATGAATGGAAATGATCCAATATTTATTAATTGCTAACCATATGGTCTTTTTAAATTAGATATTTGTCAAAAATATATGTTTTTTTTCTTAACAGGAACATATAATTGCTGTATAAACTACTAGGCCAGAAATGAAAGCATTTAATGTGTAACTTTCTTAACAGACATATTTTCCAGTTCACTTGGTAAATGTATACTTAGTGCACATACTTAAAACATGAAGGAAAATCAAATCTGACATGATGCAGGTTGAAAATATGTGCATGATCTGTGTATCATCCTAAATGTAGCTCCGGTATTCATATTGACAGACAATACGAAGTGGTGCAAAGTAACACTAACTAGAAGGTTTGCACGAGAAGGAAGGAAATTGTTCCTGGTTTGAAATCTACCACTTTGGCAGCCTAACATGTGGGTCATAGTGCATTGTGCAAAAACCTGTTAAACAGTTGGATTACAATGTATTCATGTCATTCACAGCAACATCTGCTTCTGGTTTTTAATCAGCAATTGTTAGTGAAAAACTTAAAATTCAAACCTCCAGTCAGATCAGGTCTCCTTAGTACAGTAGAAGCTGACCAGGCTCCCTGTTGCCCTCCTGTACTGTGAATGTAGGCGAGCAGATGGGTGGATCTACAGTGGCCACTACAGGCTGCGGCATACACGTACAGGATTGGCACTACAGTACAGTAGAAAGTAGGCCAGGCCTGAATAGAGGGGAGAGAAGCTGTACAAAGAGGCTGAGACCTGGAGACACAGACATACGAATACTGTACACATGCATTTTTTGGTGTTGCGGTTGTCCGTGCAAGTTCTGAAATGGCAAAGAGAACAAAATATTCTCATAAAACTAATAAACAATATAAATGCACATACGTACATTTCGCACATATATACAAACACAAAAGTCTCTAAACCTGTTTATCCTTGCCCCTCTCACCGTACATGGAAGCCATTAGTCCATTCTTCAGTGACTTCTGAGGATTGGCCATTTTATTCTCCCCGTGTTAATCAGGATGTCAGCTGGGAGTGTCACTTGTAATTTATCCACAAAACCACAGTAACTCCACAGAGACGGTAAGCACAGTCATAATGACATAATATTGGAGTTTCAGAGGGTGACAGATGATGTCGATTTTCCTCTCTGTACCTATCCCGCTTTTCTCCAGACATTTCTGAAACAAGACCTGTGCAACTTCCACATGCTTTACACAATAGGCACAATCGTTTTGGGTTTTTTCTACTCAAGTTTATTTTGGTTGATTTTGAGGATGATTTTGTTCCACACTTACTGTACCACTAGTCTCACCAAGCCTTCAAACAACATTCTCAAAGGAGTTTTGTCAGACGTTCAACAGACAGATTTTGTTTACTTTAATATTTGAAATCATTAAAGTAAAACTAAGTGTTGCTTTTGCCTCCTGACCAGCCTTCACTGTGCACTTTAGAGGCTCTTTAGTCTGTGGTTTAGAACATCACGTGTGAGTGTCTCTCAGCACACATCGTCAGGACAGATACTTGTTTTATGTACCTGCCAGGCAAAGCGATATTCCAGATAACGCTGTGCTGCACCCACTCAACTTCTCAACTTTTCTTTTCCAGCACTCATATACTTCTCCTGCTTTTGGCCTCTGCTGTCGCCAAGGCAATTTAGTCAGAGAAAAAGTGCCGAATCAGCAACATTGTTCCACTTGGAGGTAAAATTGGAAGTGTTGAAAGGCCTCGCCTGCAACTCTCCAACTATCAAAATACTGTAAATCCCTTCCCTCACCTCACCTCCACTTCATTACTTTCTTACTGTTCATCAGCGCTGAGCTAAATTATGTTGGCTACATTTAGTGGAATACACTGAGCTTTCTTTTTGTCACCCAGTTTGGTTGACTTCAGTTTCTACTGACTTTTACTGTGTAATACAGCACCCCAGTAATGTTTATATATTCAAGTTTCCTTGCTTACACTTTTATGTTCTGGTAGAGTGGCCAAAAAGTTGTAGAAGTCGAAAACAAATCTCCCTACCAACAGGAGCACCTCAAAACATCAGCTAGAAAATATTTCATAATCAAAATCAGTTTTAAAAAAAATATATATATATATATTTTTTTTTTGAATACTTGCAGCCCACCATGTGTGTATACTAATATACTGTAGACTTATCCCTGCAGCACATACTCGCCCAGGCTCCATGAGTCATCAACATGCATATACACACAAACAACACACCCACACTCACACACAGAGTGCAGCGAGTGCACAGCTCGGACATGAATCTCCCTCCATGGGCTGGAGGAGTTGGGTTACTCATGAGCCCATAAACATGTGCTGGCAGTAGTCCAAGGCACTGCACTGCAATTACAAACGATAGAAACAATATATAACAGACCCTTCCCCAGCAAGGCCATGTCCTGTGCCGCAATTAGCATCCATGTACGGAATTATCACCCTTCAGCCAGCCGCCACCGCACCGCGTGGAGGCCTTTAGCTAATTGGCAGTGTCCTCCTTGGTCTGCTGGAGGACGGCCCGCACGTCTCTCTGTATCCTCCGTCACACTCTTTATTTTTCTGCAATCCCAGATTTGACTGACGATGACTAACTACCTCTGTTGTTGTCCTTTCTCTCATTCCACCTCCACATGATTGCACTGGCATCACTTGCCTACACATGCACACCACAACAGGGGCACATGTTAAAAGCCGCCTCGTACATTAACGCTGCACAGCCTGTGCATGCCCTCATGTGTGAACTGAACATACTGTGCATGTGCAAAAAAAAAAAAAAAAAAAAATCACTTATTATCCTCGCAAGTACACGCAGATGCGCCGTTGCACCCACGCACATGACACTGTGGGCTTTCAGCAACACAGCATGCCAAAGCGTGTGCACGTATGCAGCGAGTGGGTGCTACTGGGCAAGACCAAGGCCGCGGCGGAGCTTCTTGTGTGTCGGTGTCGGTTGAGCATGCAGCAGCGAGATTTGGCCGGTGTACAGGGCAGCAGAGAGGGTGCGGTGTGTTACATGTCCCACTAATGAGTTTCCTTGGCCGGGCTAAACTGTAGGGCGAGCTTATTAGTAAACAGGCTACAGAGAAAAGACCCTATAGCCCTCTGCTGCTGCTGCTGCCTCCTCTCCAACTGATCACTCTCTGTTTCTCCATTCTCCGGTAATTGTCTCCCTTCGACTCTACAATTCTCACTGTTTATTTTTCTCTCTCTGTCTCCCTCTTGTAGGCAGCGAGATGGGGTTCGAGCCGCAGGCACAAACAATTTGGCCAACAAGTGAAATCTCCGACAGACAGCCTGGCGGTCACAGCAGCATTGTAAGTACCATAATGTATTGTAAATTTAATATGTTGTTATTTAATGATGTATTGTAATGCCATTGTGTTGGCTTACATTTCATTTAATAAGATAGGGCCTGTAATTAGACGCTGTGTCATTTTTTTTTATTTGCATGGCATGTAACTGCTTTGTCTACATCATCTGTTTCTGAGACTTATTATAATGTGAGCCTGCATTAGATTAAATTATAATGGCTGGATATTGTACCTTTATTCCATTTGAAAGGCCAAGTGGTCCCAATGGCTTATTAGTGCAGCGTAGTAAGAAACAAAAACAAACATCTTCTTTAGTGCACATGCACAGAAAACCACTTACAGCCTAATCTTAATTGTCCAGTTTGCTTGGTGGAAGTCTGGACACTCTCTCTCTCTCTGTGCCTGGTCCTGGATCTGTTAGAAAATGGCTTCCACTCTGTGTGCCTTCCAGCTCTCTGCTCCCCGACGCCATTTTGTGTATCACTGCCAAAGTAGTCAGGTAGCAGGAGGAGAGGGACAGAGTAAAGTGGGAGAGGAAAGAAGTGGGTGCGACTGGATGCTTGCTCAAAGAGTGAATTCAAATAAACAGAGAGGAGTGGTAGGAGTTACAGAAAAGCAGCACGTCAGTGTGCAATGACAGAAGGCTTAAACAAGTCTTTTTCTCACGGACAGATGTTTTAATTGTTGCCGTGTGGCTACATCAGAACAAGCAGCCTCCCTCCCTCAAAGAGAGCTGACCCTGGGGTGGACACCAGAAACAGTTCTTTTTCAATGGGGCAAATGTGCTGGCAGAGGCCACAGCTGCATCCCACCCTCCATCAGCCCCCCCTCTGCTCCCAACACAACCTGTATAGTTCTCCAGAGCCAGTGTGCATGAATAAAAGCTCTAACCTCTACAGTTGTACTTGTCTCCAACCTAACCACAGCACACTGTTTGCTGTGAGCTTCAATCCCGACTGTGCCTGTATCATATGCACTTGGTAACCCCCGGCCCCACCCTACAAACTCTAGCTACAGCTGTCTGCAGCTCTGGAATTCTGTATGGGCCAGGTATTTGATTACATGTGCAGATGTTATTAAAGTCCACCTCTTATCTCAACCCCAAGACCACAGATAGTATATATAAAGGTTACAGTGTAGGTGTCTGGTGCTGCTTTGCTCTGGATCATTCATTGCTGAACTTTAGCACACACTATGTTGAATGATACTGAAAGGTTGTTGGAAAGAGGACTGATGTTTGAGGATTGTTTTTCGACTTACAGCCCTGTAAAATTAAATCATTATAACTCCTTTCTGTTTAGGTCCTATTTTCTTTTGGTTTTGTTTTACATCCCAACATTGATATCTTGATGTCATTAGCTTCTAAAAGTTCATCATATTTGAAAAGAGGCTCCAATTTCTGCACTTTTGAAAAGATTTAACTACTTACAATTACTCTTGCTCTGCTTAATGTCACCGTACTTCACAAAAGAACTACAATCATCGGCCAAACAACATTATACATGAGCAGAAAATGTAGCTTGTTGTTTGTGGGGGTAAAATACACTGTCAGCTAGCACAGAAAAGTTGCACATGAGTTTATTTCTGGGTACTGTATGTGTTTATGCCTTGAAGTGATGCTGTAAAAGCTCCCTCACTGTATCAGTGTGTCTCTTTGCTGGCATGCAACTGATTTAGACAGTAGGTGCAAAATATAGCAGAGGTCCCTCCTGCAGTAAAACATGGCCTATTTAGGCCTGTCATAGACAAGCTCTCATTGAGACAGGCAGTCAGTCAGTCAGTGGATTTACTAACAGTACAGAATGCACTCTGTCCCCTTTGGCTACTCCCTCCTTAATCTGGCCATGTGTTTGCATATGGGACAGAGTGGCCTCCATATTGTGTTTGTGGAATGAATTATGAATGCTATTGCATAACCGTGGCCTGTTTCTAGGGCATATCTCTCCAGCATCTACCCAGAGACCAAACCATGAATACATTTACCCAGCCTAGACCTCTTGGAAATGATACTGTGAAGCTGGCCTGCCTGCGTTTGTTTATGGTTATATAGAGCAGATGGCCATGCAACATGGTCACATTCACACACTGGCTGCCTCCCTGTTGCTGCCACACACACAAATGCTTATAGGCAGAAATGTAGCTGTGTTTGAAGGGGACTCAAAGCCACGGAAATTCATTCATTATTCTTCTGTAACTCACTGGGGGAAAATCATTAAATCTCTTTATCAGAGGACATTACTGTATATTCCCCTTTGTCTGGCAGTTGTCCTGGAGCTATTAGCACTGGCACTAAAAACTGCTGCCAAATCAAGCTTTTCAATGCTAACTGTGGTTAACTGTACTGTATTTACAGCCTTAGATTTCATCTGTAGTTCGACTACACCCAGCTGTAGCCTGGAAGTAACAAGCTCTTCAAGGTTATAAACTGTGCAGATCCCTGTCTGCCTACTCTGGCCCTGTGTCTGTCAGCTGAAGTTCATATGCAGGGAGAAAGGTATTTGTCCCACCCTCTAAATATAGCTGGCGACAGATGCAGCTCGATGGGGCACTGCCCAAGCTGAAAGGGGCCCTGCAGGCAGGCTGGAGCAGAGCAGGGCATGCAGACGTGTCAGGACTATGGACTTCCTCTAATAGACAGACAGAGGCCCTGTAGGTCACCAGCAGCCACATGGCAGCACACACGTTTCACCAGCTTCCATTTGCATCCTCATTTGCACGAAGACTAAGCCTGTCACTTTTTACATGAGCAAAAAATAGACAACATTTAATGCATTTCTGAGATGAATATTGACTTAATACTGTGTGAGAAAATATCACAGTCCAGTCTGTCAAAAGTTAGTTATCATCTGCATGCTTTTCATAGACACGATGAAGTTTACACTCCACCTTGAAATCTCTTGTGACATGGCCATAGTTTAGGTATTTTTTGCATTTCTGGGTCCTTGATCCCAACCTTATCAAACACTATTAACCTTATAGCCCAAAAGGAGGGACAGCCATATGCTGCAAGCTGGTTCCGCAGCATAGATTTGCATCTGGATCTTGCACAGGAAGCCACTCAAGCATGTGCAGAGAGCTCCTGACATAATAAATAAGGTTCAAGTGAAGATCACCTCAAAGTGCAATTATGCACTTTTATGCCATTTACTAAAGAAAAAAAAACAGAAATCTGTTTTTAAATATGGTAAGTGTCCTTGGCCTAATGATCAGTTCACTTCAGTCTAGCTGTGAGCGTATATGAGGCATCTGTGTTTTATGTCTTTACAGCCCAAAATATGCTTGACTACCTTGAGCACTAATGTGCCCAGTGATTGCAAATTTCAAAGGCATCGTGTTTAAGGTGTCTTGATATGTAACTGTAACAGACACCTGCTATAAACAAGTTTGTTTCTGTGTAGACCTGTGTCCCGCTGGACATCCTGCAGCTTGTGCATTGCAAATGTTCAAAATGCTCATACATGTGACTGTACACTGTGTGTGAGAGAGATGAGAAGCAGCTGGCAAGGTTGGGCTGAGTGGTTTGGGCAACTCCTGCTGCATACCCTGTCATTACAATGATTGGGGTCATTTTTTTTACCTCTAAAGATGGGGCCGCTGGGCCGCACTGGGATCAGTTAAGTCTGCCTAATCCAGCCTTCTTCACCTGGCATGTTTATGGCTCTGCTGGGGGGCAGGAGGGGAGGGGGAGGCAGGGTTAAGTCACCAGGGGCCGTTCATCTCACAGTCTGACAGGCAAACACACACATATTATGCACATAGGTGTGAGTACATGCGCAGTCCATCACACATGTTGATCTGCATACAGGACAACATGCAGTACTTTGTGCATTAATGCATACATGACGCACCGCACACCCTTAGGTACTGTACATTCATACACCTTCATATTCACCCGTTACTCCCCGTTTTTTTCACACTCCTAACACACACACACACACACACACACACACACACACACACACACACACACACACACACACACACACACACACACACACACACACACACACACACACACACACACACACACACACACACACACACACACACACACTCTCACACAAGGTTTGCCAGCCCAGTATCTGCCTCATGCAGAGGTGACAGGGAGGTCAGCCTGTCTGACTTTGAGCAGAATCCCCCTGTGGCTTGCCCCAGCCATTCCCCCTGGCATGTGTAACAGGACCTGCCCATGCAGCCTCTCCTCTTCCCCCGCTCCTGTCCTCCCCCACCCCCTGTTGCCTGCCCCTTGGCCCTGGTATAAATAGATGGGTCATGCCTGCTGCTTTACCCTGAGAGGGGTGTAGGAGGGGTGGGGGGCACAGTAGCCATGCTTCCCTTTTATAAATGCTCCACCATGTCTATCTGGATTCTTGCTATTTGCACCCAGACATCTTGATGCAGGGCAAACATGTAGATGTACACAGACAAGAGAAAAAACGACCACATGCTTAATATGAAGAAAGCCACACATGGGGACTGATAAGAAGCACATTAACTGTGCATGAGCATACTTGCAAAACTCAACCAGAAAGCACACATGCGATATTGTCATGCCAAAAAACACCCATATTAGCCTATATGGGTGCTTCTCCTTACCCTGGCCTGGGTAAGGAGAAGCGTAAATCTGAAGAGGAATGCCGTTTCTTAAAAATCAGCAAGTTAACTGTTGAAATAAAGATGAAGAGTAAGCTACAGTCAGTGCAGTGCCAATACAAAACTTTACATTCAGGAATATAATGTGTTTATACAAAACCCTTTAAGCACAAAGTGCATGTAGCTCAACAATACCTTGAATTAAGTCAACCAAATTAAGCAAAAATATGTTAAAAATGAGCAAATAGTAAGTAAAAAGTGACTCCAAATCTTAGTAGTCATTTGATGGCAACATTCCACCCTTAAAATTTAGCAATGCTCTGTGCTTGTCATAAATCTGTCTACTTAAAATGTATAGAGGTTTGATGCAAAGCTCTGCAATTGCCTAGAAGGTCAATGGATGTACAAGATGTATTTGTGCACCGTAAACAATGGTGCCGGTTTTGCCAGGAGTCCCTCACAACAGCGATATCCTGAACTCAAGAGACTATCCTGATAAAGTAAAGATTAAATTATTGTTAAATCTATACTAACCCACAAGCCTACAACACATGTACAATACAAAACAAATCATCATATCATGATGGATGAGTTGAAATTGACTGGAATATTGAAAATTTGAGGTTGCATCTTGTGTAAAAGCAGTTTCTTTTAACAGACCGCCAGAACCCCAAAGATCAGGTTACAAGCTTCCAGCACTCCGCCTTACTATCACTGCAGTTGCTTCAGTATTGACTGATTGGCACTTTGGCACTTACACTCAAGTGTGATTGAATTAAAGTGACTTTCCAAGCAGTGCATGCCTTTGCTCTGAACACTGTGTGAAAACATAAAGAGATAAGTGAATATCGGGTTTTGCCTTATTCCCTCTAAAGGGTATTTCTCCCAAGTATTGTGTGTGTGTGCACATGTGCATGTATTTAATAGTGTGTCCTTTTGTATTTGTTTGTGCACTACGTGCCCCGTGGTGTGTGTGTGCATGTGTTTGTGGGACATTATGAGACGACGAGGTGCAGAAAGCAGGACTTTGCACCACAGCCCCTCCAAACAGCTAATGGAGGTGTGAGGCTGAAGCACTGGATCAGTTACAGACGGCGGGCTTTCAAGTGAAGGAATGCTTGCTGAGTTTGCACACTTTTAAGAAGGTGGGCAACCTCCTGCTAAAGGAGGTGTTTTTAGATTGTGTTACATAACTGTGTAAAAATCCCTAAACCTGTGTGTGTGTATGTGTGTACGTGTGTACGTGTGTGTACGTGTGCTTGCTTTGCACATTGTGTGTGGGTGTGAGTGTGAATATTTCGCTGTCACTGGATGATAGCAACTGGCTTCACTTGAAAGCAATAGCTTTCCTGGACATGCACTCCATTGGTCGGGACCCAAGAGCCATATACTATATTAGATTGAAGTATGTCCAGTCAGCAGACTGAGAGGACACTGTGCCTTGACCCTACCTTATGAAGTGGACCCCAGGTAGCTGAGCCTTTTGCAGGATTGCACAATGAGAATTGACTTACATGCTCCAGCAGACAGCGCTGAATGTTAACGCTTAAAAATTGCTTGGTTTGATTATGATAAGTTTAAGGTGTGTGTGTGTGTGTGTGTGTGTGTGTGTGTGTGTGTGTGTGTGTGTGTGTGTGTGTGTGTGTGTGTTCAAAGAGATGTGTATGGTGCAACAATAGCACACTTGACAAATCACTTGACTGACATACCAAAACTTGTCTTGTTTTCAGAAACACTGCATGCCATATCAGTCCCTACAGCTCCACCCACTTAAGTTACTTCGTAACGTTCATGGGTAATATGTTTGTTGGAGACTACAGTCAGTACGTCAATCATTTTCATGAAAATTTCATAACCTGACCCGGGTCCCCACTATTTATTATGCAACGTTCGGTTCCTGTCAAAGTGTGGGCCGCTTTTCCAAAGGCACAAAGGCAGGACTGGCTCCACACCGGTGTCTGTGTGGCTCTGCTCGTCCATTAATTTCTGCCATTATCGCATGCATCTTTACACATACAGTATGTGTGTGAATTCTGTAGGTTTCCATATTTCTTCCGTCAGCTTGTCTCTGTCTGCAGAGTGTCTGTTGGCCCGTGTGAGCGTGTGCTTGTGCATACTTACGATCGACAGCGCTGTGGTGTAAGTAAGGCCATGTTGAATAATGCAGAGAGCCTCACACTTACCTGAGCAGACACAATGGGGCCTCTCAGCTCAAGACATACCGTTCTGTATTGCGCTGTGCTGTACATTTGTGCCTTCACATATATGTTACTATTACTGTATTCATGCTGACAAAGATTTCCCCTCATAGGAATTTGGTTCAGCACATTGTAAAACACTTAAAGGTGCTAAATGGTGTGGTTTTATATGCGGACAGAATTTTATTCACGCATACTGTATAAAAGTATTACCCCATACGCAAATTGCCTGCGAGCCCAGACAATAACTTTTCACTGAAAATGTAAAACTCTTTTAAACAGACTGTCTGCCACGGGGGCGGGAGGGGGAGGGGAGGGGAGGGGGGTGTTTGCAATGAATCTCCTGGACATCAAATTTAAAAGTCATCATGTCGAAGTATTTCTCGATTTCTTCATTTCCTTTGTTACAGAAGTAACTGATTTGTTCCTCTTGTGTGTTTTTCAGTTGGAGGCTACCTGACATGCTTGATGAAACCGTGATGGAGGGAAGAGGCGATAGGGCCAGGCCTCTCTCCCTCCCTTCCTCCCTCCTTCCCTCCTTCCTCCCCTTCGCTGCATGTTACAGAGCAGGTGAGAAACATTAACAGAGGCAGCAGCTGCTGCCCTCTGCTCCTCACATGTGGGCCAGGATATAAGCTAGCTCGAGCTCGCCCACTCTCAACACTGGTCAGTAATGTTAAGACTCTCTGCTGAAGGGCTGGAAGCAGCACAGATTGTTCTGTAGATCATTCCCTGTTTCATTATACCATTTGAAGTGTGATCTAGAGCAATAGAGTGTTACTTCATAATGTTTTTGCATATAAACAAACAGTTGAACCAAAACAGTTTTTTTTCTGTTTCAGCCTTTTTATATGAATAATTGTAGAGGATATTTTGGGGGATTTTATGGATTTGCTTATTTGTAACACTAAAAATTCCCATTAGATTGACATCTACTACTCAATACTAAATTCTAAAAGGTACATAGATGGTATTTAGTGAACATAACACTCTGTTTTGATAGTTTTGAGGTTAAAAATCTCTTAAATGTACCATTTAAGTTACTTACTGGGTTCATTTGAATATGGAAATATCTTGCCTATGCAATTTTTTTGGGACGTGCACCTTGTTGGGTCATCTGAATTCCCCCTTAGCTCGCGCCATGAACTGGTAGACCCGGTTGTCACGTTGTGTTCTGAACACTCAGACTGCGGTCACAGCGGTGAGGTGTCCCAGAGGAGAATGGCATGTGTATTTGTGTTTCTGTGAGTCATAACCGCTGTTTTGCATTCAGCGAGGCGTGTCAAAGCGGATTACCTGCATGAACGGGGCGCTGTAAGGACGTTGTTTTTAAAAGACTGTCCTTTGGGGTGAGGTAGTAGGTTGTATAGTTTTAGGGTCCTACCCTTCCTGTCAGATAACTATACAACTTACTGTCTTTCCTGAAGTGGCTGTAATGTCATCAGACGGCCATTGTTGGAACTTTTGGATCCAGATCAACACTGGGTTGTACATGTTTATCCACTGACTGCTAAGGACATTACTCAGCTGCAGCATTTGATAGCAGTAAGTCATTTAGGATTACAGCTCCTTTAGGTTGTTATATATCTTATGAATTTCATGGTTGACTTAAAGACTTTATGATCAAGACATTGTTTTTTTAATCAATGTTTTTCTGATTCTGTTTGTACTAAAAAAAAAAAACACCAGCAAGAATGTTTTCTTTATATCTCATCAGACACTGTATACTGTATAAACTTTTATACAAACCTATTTTCATCCAATTGTCATTCTTTCTTTTATTTATTTTGCTCTTATTTAGCTTTTTTCCTCATTTGAGCATCACAAGATTGTTTTAGAAATGAAAACTTTAGAAATACTCATTGTTGCTTTTTGATATAAGTGTGGTTGTTGTCAAAGTATATGTATGACTGGATGAGGATATATTTAACTGCCTTTAAGTCCTTTAAGTTAAAATGTCCACTGTTTTTGCTGTATGCCTCTCCACCATAATGCACATGAAGGTTTGCTAACCTATGGGACCTTTCTGATGTTCGTACGGGGTGAGGTAGTAGGTTGTGTGGTTTCAGGGTAGTGATTTTGCCCAATCAGGAGATAACTATACAACCTACTGCCTTCCCTGAAGGGCAGCAATACTTCACCATACAGACATCAGGAGGCATCTTCTTCTCACCATCAGAAAAACGTTCAAAATCAACAAAACCAGACCAGGTTCGTCTATCTGGCCGAAAACATTTTTTACCTGGAAAACAGGATTCCACAGCCGATCACGCTAAAGCAGGAGAGAACCAGCAGGTAAAGTCTGTTTACTTTGGGATTTGTCTTTGAGTTGGATTTTCTGCTTCAAACAATAATAATAATAATAAAAACAACAAGATGAAAAATCAGTTTGTGTTTGGTGTTCTGTTCTTTGACTTGTTCTCACATCCGGTGTTTCACACACTGAGGCTATTTGCAGTTGAAAAGCTGCATTGGTACCAAATGGTTTTTCTAAAGTATTGTCATTACTGTGATAAAGTTTACATGCAGTAAATACTGTATCGGTGCTCGCTCTCTTGTGGTGAAAGCCAGAAATTAACAGGACACTCATCTGGAACATCGTTGGTCAGTTCTGATCACTCTTATCCAGTCTACTAGCCTTTATTGAACTTAGCCAAGCATTTGATAAAATTTCAGAATATTGTAAAATATGGGAATTACAATATCTCTGGAAAAAAAAATCCAACTTGACTCCAGCCGGATCAGCCAGCAGCCAAGACACGTCCTAAAAACCTCAGCGTAGAGCAGATGGGAAGAGGAGCCGTGGCACCATCTCACCTCCTGTGCTACAGCATGATTCATGCAGCAACAGATTATGGTTACAGTATTTTATCTCTCTCTGGCCAGCGGCGCACATAACCACACACACACACACACACACACACGGATAACGAGGTGAGTGCCAGCCAGTATTAGGCCAACTTAGGCAGCATCAGACGTGCCTCACTGTCTGAGACTACAGACCTGTATCTCATATAAAGGTCAGGCTCTGGGTTGGCACTTACAGTGGGAGCCCTCACTCACCCCTATTTTAACTCAACAGTCACATAACCATAAATCAACATTGTGTCAGAGGTAACTGCTTATGATTTTTTTTTACTATAAACATGCATGTACAGTAAAATTCTATTGTGCACACTCGCACCGCTTTACTTTGCACTCATTTGCACTTCACTTTGTATGTCATGGTTTCACACATCAGTCATTATCAAACATGCTGAATTCGTTACACACTCACCAAATATCTCTGACACAATTAGACGGATTCTTTGACAGCTTATCACTGGAGTAACACAGTGCAGAGTTGTAACATTGCAGCGTGGGAGAAAGTCTGCCACTGTACTGCATCCTATGTGTCTAGACCAGCGTTTGCTGTATTTTTATGTGGCTGCACCCACTGTGTAGCCGTCCCCCGCCAGCCACCATATTGAATTGATTTGAGCCTTGGCCATGATGATAGAGCAAAGGGAGCTGAATACTAAGGCTGATGAGACAATGGCTCTGTGTGCATCCCGTCTCTGGGGTTGCATCTCTAAAGGCCATCCTCCATCCTTCATCTCCTCCTGCCTCACCGAAAACATTGCAAAAAGCTTTGACGTCCACCCGGGGAGTGTTTTTTCCATGCAATAAAAAACTAATGAAATGCTTTTTAGATTCAGTCTGAAACATATGAGTCAGAATTCAATAATATGCTGTCATTTTATCTAAAGTTGCCAGGAATTTGAAAAGAATAATACTCACAGCAGTGCTTTTCTAAGCCGTCGTATGATGTCATAGCTGTATAAATGGAATAGTGTTATTGATTGGATGTAAGTGGATAGGATTGAAGGCTCTGTGAGGGCAGGTCCCTTAAATTTATCGCTAAGCAGTTTTCATTTGCTGAAATAAAGGAAAGCTGAACATGGTTCGAAATAGTTTGAGCCGCATTAATATTTGCCACGGTGATTATAAAATGCATCGTTCAGTTTAAAATCTAGGGCATGAAAATGAAATAATTTTTCTGTAGTATTCATTTGAGGTTTTCTGCACATGGAGGCAAACAATTTCAATATAATTACTGACAAATATAACTTTAATACCAGCAGTTATGAGGCCTCACTCACTCTGTTAAAGACATGGCAAGAGCGCCATCTAATGGATGTTCATTCAATTTAGTTTTTTTGTTGTTGTTTTTTTTTAAAATTTTTTTTCGTATATGTGTGCACCTTGTTTACCCAATTTTCTTTCTGTTTCTCAAAATTGTAACTGGCTGGGTATTTCTTCCTACACTTAAGGCAGCACCTAATTACTTTTTTGATTAATTCTGATACTCTAATTATTCTGCAGACTATTTTATTTAAGTGAATAAAAAAATATCCCCCAAAAAGGCCAAATGACCCCCACCCTCCCACCTTCTAAAGATGACATTTATTTTGTTGTAAGACAAGAAAAAGTCTTCTTATATTTGAGAACCTGCCAAAAAATATATATATATATTTTGGTCATGTTTGCTTTGAAATCTCGATTAATAGATTATCCAAAAAAGCTGCCAATTCATTTTTTAGAGTCTAATGAGAGGGTCTTATATATTGAAAAGTGTAGGGCAAATTAAATCAGAAATAATTATAATATATCTGACTAGTACAAAATTGATTAATTGATCGGGATCTATACTGTAGTAGGTATTTATTTAAATTTTTCAAAGTTTGACCTGGGCTGCTTTTTCGATACAAATCTAAAATTGTAGTGTGCTAATAACTGCTTTAAAGCTGCAAGGGGAAGTAACCATAATCTGCACTTTCTCTGCAGCAGGTGGCAGCAGAGGTCTGTCTGCTGTTAAACCTCCACACTGACCCACTTACACGTTGTACTTCAGTGGGTCATCAAATTAACCATTATCAAAAGTGCAAGCTGGTTCCAAAATACCTGAAGCATAATTCATATGAAAGTCCACATTTAGATGTGCCTGAGGACAAAGAGGTTGAAAATACAATGTCATGGTCTTGTGATTTAAAGGTTTGTTTTGCCTAATTTTAGCTAAAACGGAAGAAAGAATCTACAGTGTATGATGCAGTGTGAGTCAGTTTCAGAAGCAGACAGATCAGTGCAGTGTGTAGCACTTAGTCTTCCACTGAGCTGTAATTCTAAAGATGGGCTCCCTTTAATGACCATAAATTACTTAATCATGTTGTTGCTTCTCCATGGTTTGGTTTATTACAGCTAGGTTCATTTCAGGGGCAGACATGTTGCAAGTAAATGGGGCAGTTGTCATGATTTTATCTGGATGTGGAAAGCTTTCTGAGTCTCCCCTTAATTGGGAAACCAGCTGCTGTCCAGACAGAAAGTCTTGACCGTAGCCCATTACTGTGGACTGTTTCTGTCCATTCTCCTGAGTCGTGTTGCAACGAGCCATATCTTCTGACTCTAATGTTTCTCCATGTCCCCTTCGCATGGAGAAATCACTGACTGCCGTAGAGAAGCTGGGTGCACTGCAACTGGTATCTGTGTGGATGTGCGTTGGGAGTATTACTGAGATTTTTCTTTGTCTGGTTTTATATGTCATGTAGATTTGTTTCTCTCTCAACTACAACGAGCTCTACTGCAGTGGTGGAGTATAACTATTTAATCAAGCACAGTTAAGTACAGTACCATTACTATGCTGTACTTCCCATCCTATGGCATTGTGTACTTCTAACCCACTGTATTGCAGAAGAAAGTGTTGTACTTGTTACTCCACAACATTGATTTGATGGCTGCAGTTCATAGTTAATTTCCAAATTAAGATTCGACATGTAAAACATATGACTAATTTGTAAAATATGATCCATTGTTACAGATTATGGTCTACATATTTGTTTTCATAGTCCATTTGTATATTTCTTTCTGGAGCTTTCTGTTCATCCAGTTTTCTTGGGCTAGACTTAAAATTGTTATGGTTGAAATCCTCTAATATATCAACAGATCCAACAGATTTTGCTCAGGTGGCAACAATGAGAACTGAGCAAAGTCCATCCAGTGAAGAAAATGGTGGGATATGTCTGAAAGCTCCGGAGAAAGCTTGTAGGTTAAATGGGCCTTTAGGTTGGATTGTTTCATCCGACTGTTTCCTCAAGCATGAACTTACATGCTGAGGACATCAAGTAGTGAATACTATCATTAGCAACTACATCAAAATGTTGCTTACACATTAATAATCAGTCAGTATCAGAATCAGTATTTACAACAAATAGCATAATATTTAACGGTGGTGGAAGAAGCATTCAGATCCTTTACTTAAGTAAAAGTACTAAGATAGCAGTGTCAGAATACATTACAAGTATATATTATTGTATATGACACCATTACATGAATAATAGTGAAGCATCAGTGTGTGTTACTGTTGTAGCTGCTGCAGGTGGACCTAATTTGAACTACTTTATACACAGTTTTATATCCAGGAACAGCAGATAAACCTGAGAGGTTCTCAGATGAATAGTGAAAAAACAAAAAAAAACATCAACATATGTATTTTTTCTCTAATCTTTGATTTTTGCTGAGAAATTGGATCATTTGAACATTGATTGGAATAAAACAATGCAAACCGTTTAGAGGGAAAAGTCACAATTTGGTGGAGCTGTTAACGCTCATAGAAATCGGAAATGCGACCCTGACTACAGACTTCATTTTTTAAGACTTCAGAAGGCTGGAAATCACAGGTAAAGTAGCATAGAATGGATATTCTCAATTAAAGTACCCCAAAACTGAATGTATACAGTGCTTGAGTCAATGTACCTAAGTTTCATTCCACCACTGCACCCAAACAATCACAGGCTGTTTTTGTGAACACGGAATTCTTTTACTTTTGATGCTTTGAATATTTTTCATGTTTTTCATTCTTTACTCGCTCACTCTAAGTAAAGCATCTCCATAGTTCTTCCTCTGCTACCCAAATATGTATATACTGCTTTTAAACCAACATTCTGCTGCAATCACTGAAGAGCCAGTTGAGATTCTGTCTTTGCAGTACTTGTGTAGAAAGACATCATGCAGTATGTAAAAAAACAACAAGAACGTTTTACTGAAGTACAGTTGGGAAAAATTAAAGCCTGATGTGCTTAACTTAGTTTAGTTTTTACAACTAAACTAACTAAAAAAAACAACTAAACAACACTTAATATAAAACTCACAACATTAAAGTGTCGCTCAGTGTCACATAACAAGACATTAGAAAAAGAATAGGTAACATTTCCAATGAATATCTCTCTGTTTTAAAATTTCTTCTGCTATTAAAGACAATCATTGGTCATCATTCTTTAAAGAAACCCTCACAGCCTCCTTGTCACCAATGATCCCCAAAAAATATGAAAATAAAATAGAACTTGGTTGAACACAGCTGCGGGTCATTTTGACCCGAGGACAACACGAGGGTTAATCCTTCTGCCATTCCCCTGCATGTGCTGTACATGCCGAGTGTGTGTGGAGGCTGTGAGATTCCACTGGGCTCCCAGGATACAAGCAGAACAGCCAGTATCTGCCTCCAGGCCTCAAGCCAGGCAGCACAACAGCACCCACATTGCAAAGATGTGCAATGGGGAGCTGGGACAGGGAATGGGGTGAGGAAACAAGAGAGCAGAAAGATGCAACTGACGAACGGGGGTCGCACACTCAGCATCTGGCATGAACTGGGAAAACAGTCGCTTTATTAATGGGCAGTTTAGTGCAACAGTTTGACTGGAAACCCTCATTACTTGGCCTGGTTTCAGTGTGGGACGCAATGTCTTCTCCAGCTGCCATTTGACTCTCCTAAAAAAAAAAAAGTACAGAATTTCCTCATGCACAATTAGCGGGACCATGAACTGGTCAACATCCCATAAATTATGCTATGCTACCAAGGCATCTGGAAATTTAAAGATAGGATTTTTTTTGCTCAGATCTTATATTGATATTAATCTTTGGAAGGAAAATAAATACTTGTATAAATCCTCCCTGTGCTCAACTTAAATATGAGTTTTAAGCAGCTTTCAAGCAGGATTTTGTTCCCTCAGTTGTTTAGAGGCCAATCGATTCAATATGCAACATACAGAAGTGTGACGTAAAACTTTCAGTGTGCATATTGAGAATGGCCCTTTTAACTATTTTTCGGTGAGAGAGAAGATGTGCTGAAGTTTGTCTTGTGGGAATCTTTAATTAATAGCTAGTTAAACGTGTCCTTCAGCAGAGGCAGGTCTGTAAGGAGGTAGAGGTCACGGACTTCAAGTAAATTAAAAAGATTACATGTTGGAAGTCTTTCTCTCTTTTGAAAGATAATTACTCGTTCAATATCTTTGGTAAAACTACTCATGTGGAACAGCTGGCTGGGGAATATATAGTCTTATGCAAAACACGTTTTTATGGACATAAAATAATCTTAAAAGACGGGATATATTGCACTCTGTCTATTAATAACATCAACATAATGAGGAGAGGATATATTCGTTTTACTTCAGTACATTATTTAACAGACAGTTACTTTTCAGATGAAGTGTTTACATACAAAACATTCAATCACAATGATGCATAGTCAGCGATCAGCAGTTAAAATTAACTTGATCTGAACCAGCTAATACATTATCACTTAGATGTTATTGCAATAATAATAATAATGATGTGATAAAATAAGACTCACGGGTATTCTGCAGTCGTTTTACTTTTCATACTTAGATATGTCTATTTTGCTTATAATACCTCTGTTCATAAGGAAGAACTTTCACTTGTAATGAAGTATTTTACAACGTATTAATGGAGTACCCGACGTGACTGTTCATTTTACTACTTTTATGCAAATGAACTGAATCCTTTTTCTCACATACAGTACTCACTTGTTTGTCCATATGTAAACTTACTCAAATCTGGAGTCAGATTCCTTCCCCACAACTTGGTCAATTAAATTAATTCTGATTCTGATTAACTGCTTGTCACTAAGAAAGATCTTCTACGACTTTCTCTACAACAATGTTTACATTCTGCAGCCCTGTGCACCCTTGCATGTACTTATGTATCTGTATGTATGTATGTATTATTATTTTTTGTTTTTAATGTAAAACACGTCTTCCTTTGAAGAAAATGATCCCTAAGCTTCCTAGTCTAATTCTGACTTGTTCACAGTGCTTCTTGTAAGTATATCATTCATTTACATGTAGTACATCACTACCATTTCATTATAGATAGCTTTGTTTATGCTTTGGAGCCAGTGTGTGATCAGAGCTTTCTGCCCTGAAAGCTGCATGGAGCTGAATTAAACAGCACTGAATTGACTGGGAAGGAAACTTGGATGACCTGAGGAGGGTCATGTGAGGATAGTGTCATAGGCATACACGTTTTTTTTTTTACCAACCTCTATTCATTCAGTTCAGCATCATTGCATTTCGTTATAAACCCCATAATCTATCCCATTATCTCTGTCTGTAAAATCTCTGTATTCTGTAGTGTTGGCTTTTGCGGTGCAACGGTGCACGTTTAAGTTTAAGAAGCTTTTCCGGTCCGTCTTGCTCTCACAATGGTTAGGGGGCGTCCTCCGCAAGGGAAACTGCTGCACTCTTTCCATTCGCTGAAACTATAGGTGTGTCGGGGGGGTAGAGAGACAGAGAGGGGGGGGGGGTGCGCTTTCTCTCGGCCAGCTGTCAGTCATGAGGTCACTTCCTGCGGGTGGGAGCACTACGGCTCTGCTTTGTATGGACGTGGTGGGGGATTTTTGACAGCGGCAGCGCTGTGGGGAAACAAACAAGCGCGGTGTGGCGTTGGGGACTATTTCATCTCTCCTCGCTCCTCTCTCGCTCTTGCACCGACCTCTTCTCCCAGCCCAGCGAGATCTCCGAGGATATGGCGGCTTCGGATCGCGCTGTCTACTGTAAGTAAGGTAGATGTCTTCATTTGGCCTTTTATCCAAGAAGTGCACCCTCTTGCAGCAGCTGAGCCTGTACGTGTGAGGGAATGCACAGTACACAGACATATTTGCAGCCTCCAAACAGTCCTCCAGTTTTACAGTTTTGTCATGCGCAGGTTTATTGTCTGCAAGCATCTGGGGCACATTATTCTTTTCTTGCAGGTTTATAGAAGTATTGTTATTGTATGGTGAGTGGCTAATCTATTTTCAGTCTGCACGCCTGCGCAGTCAGATTGGCGCTTGCCCATCAATATCATCTCCCTTTGATGTAAGCTATTCATCAGAGCCATGCACTCAAAACAAAGGCTATTTACTGCCTTGTTTGTGAACCTTATTACTCTAATAGTAACTGTGAAGGAGCTGTGGTTAAATATTAGTGCTGTTCATCGTGAATTCAGCATGTTTAATGCACCTGTGGCAGTGCGAAAGGTGATAAAAGGTCAATGCAGTGTGATCAATTAAGCACAGTAAGCGTCAAAAATATGCATGTGCTGCTTCAGTCAGGTGCACAGGGGACATGGTGCTCTGGTGGCCAGAAACAGCTGCACAGCACCTGCACATGACCTTTTGAATGTAGAGATTGTTTCCAAAGTGCTTCAAATAGCTTCATGTTAGAGGTGGAGTTTGCGATTCTTAATAGAAATCCTATATTTCTTGATCTTTTTCGTGTATTTTTGGGAATTGTTCCACTTATTACATGGCAGGAAGTGAGAGGAGGCAGAAATGGGGGTGATGACATGCAAAAGGGTCCCGACCGGACTTGAACCAGCAGAGGCCCAAATCCTTTTCTATAAAGTGCTGAAGTGATGGAGGGATGAATAGGTGAAGGAGTAGTTAATAAGTAGGTGCAGGTGCTGTGTAACTCCTGAAGTACCCGAGGCAGTTCTCTCTCCGGTGACTCCTTCTCTCCTTGTGTGTGAACATGCAAAACTTTCAGAGAACCACGAGACAAATTCAAAGCAAACATAAGTGTGTTTTATATAGCTTGGCCACAGTGTTATATTTTAGTTTTTGTGTTGCATTCTGCAGCTCAACTAATGATTTGGTTTCAGATGAAAAAGCTCACCATCTTGCTGTGTTTACTTCTTAATAACACTACTAATCTGTGAAAGTCAAATTTGACCAAAGTCCTGCAGTACCTGTCTCCTTCTCCCCGAGAAAATGAAAGCAGCTCCTATGTCTTATTTGTTTACTCTAACTGTCCACCGCTAGTTGTTATAGACTGAAATACCTTTAGTTGGAATACATATGTTTCCAGAGTTAAAGCATATATGGCCCTTTTTAGCTGTTTATTCTTGTCCACAAACCAAAAATCAACCTCATACTTTGCTTGAATTATGTTTTATTTTTGTGTTGTTGCATTACTTTGTAAGAAGGCAATAGGTCTGACATACCACAGTGACTCCGTACTGATGTGTGATGGCTGAAGGTTTGTTTATGTTTTAAATGCACACATTTTGATGAGAGTTCATTTTTTAGATCAAATTAAAATTGGAAAATTCTGTGAAGTTCCAGCTCTTGACAGTGAGACTCTGAAGATGATCTGAAGACTGATGCTCCATTCTTTGGTCCACTTCTATTTGCATTGAGAAATAACTCAGTCCTCTGTGCGCCAGGATTCTACATAAGTCCCTCTCTATTTCTCTACATTGCTGTGACATTCACCTTGGGACCAAAGGTCTTCACTCGGGAACAATTTTTACACAGCAAATTTTTCTGGTGAGCAGGTTTAAAATCTATTTACAATTGCCAAAGAAGAATAAATCATGTCATGGGCTAAAGCATTTTTCAAAAGATAATATTGAAATGTGCAAACCAAACCCTGATCAAATAGTAAATGCAAATACCTTTTTAATTTATGGGTAGATACCAAGTGGGTGGTGTTACTGCATCAGAGCCAGTATTTAAAAAAAAAAAAAAAATGTAGCTTTAAAACCCTTTCCTGTAGTTAAGTTCTGCCTCTGTTTTACACTGGCGTGTAGATTTTGTGTCCCTCAGATTTGCTGCTGCTGCTTGTAATTCATCTTCACTATCGTAATGAAATGGACAGGATGTGTTTGCCTTATCTCTAATGCACAGTGAATGAAAAACATATAGAAGCAAACTGGCTGAACTGTGCCCCTGCTCAGACAACCATTTGTGCTTCTGCCTTGGGGAACCTGTCCTGCCATTTTTTTTTTTTTTTTTTTTCTGTTGTTAGTTCCTGTCCAGCAGAGCTGCCACGCTCTTGACAGTTTTATCTCCAGGAACCTGAGACCTGTAATCGGCGTGGAGAGATGGAGACAAGAACACAGACAGACAGAGGCAGAGTTTTTTTTCAACTCAGCTCCTCAAACAGGACTTTCAGGTTCTCTTCCAGGCTGAACAGTATCAAGAGTTTATCAACTGTCTCTTGCAGCTGGCCTGTAAAGAGATGTATTGTAGGTATGTTTAGCAGCAACATTGTTCCAGTGACCTACTTTTCAAGTCCCTGCATCACAGAGGGTGGAACAGCAGTGCAAGTTACTGTCTTAAATCCTAACAGCAGGATTTGTTTAGTTTGCAATACAATTTGATTCAAGACACACTTGAACTGTAAGGACAGGTGTTTCCAGAAGCTTCTCAAACCTCTTCTCACCTGGAAGAGCGATCACAAGCTTCTAGTAAAAGGTGTATTACATGAAGGATGTTCTGGGGCACTCTGGAAATAGACAGAAATGGACACACACAAAGAGTGAAACCTCTGTCAACAGAGTGAACCAAGGAATTCTGACCTTCTGTATCACTGATTGTTGCCACTGAATTGGATCTACGGGGCTGCTTCAAAGGCTTTGGTAAAAACCTTGATCTTGCCTCAACAATGCCATAAAATCAAACACATATGTATTCACTACTTTATTATAGAGGTAAGGTAATCTATTGGTTACCTTACAGCTATCAAGATGGAGAATAACATGATCGTGACTGTGATAACTTTCCAAAGTTGTAAAATCCTTCCTCACATTATAGACACACGGCTAGTGTTTAAGTGTCTGATAAGCCCTTACACTCATGGTTGTGTGATATAAACGGGACTTTCTGGGTCAGATTTCACTTTCCTGTCGATATCTGTACGAACACATTCACTCCAATGCAGCGTTTTTCACTCATTGCCTATTTTCAGTCTAAATGAGGTCTTAGCACAACACACTCTGGCTGCTTGTGGTCACTTCTAAGGTGTGTTTGTTTTGCAACCTGTGTCCTTTACCAGCCAGTTTTGCCCTTCATCTGAGCCCGGTCTATTCCCCCTGAGCCTTCCTTATGGTAAAGTCCTTCAGGGTTGAATAGGATTGGGGGCCTACAGCCAGACTTACAGTAAGCAGCTCTGGACAGGAGATTGTCTGCGCTAATGATCGGGGAGGGATGCTGTATGTAAGCTGAATTTGTATGTTAAACCAAGAGGGTTCTTGACTGGAGGATTTGACTGGTTTCCCGAGCAAATGTCTTTCTGCTTACAGTATGTGAGCGTCACATCTTTTCAACATCCTGTTTGTGGAAGACAAGCTCATTGTTGGAAGATTTGCTCTTTCTGCCTTTCAGCGGGGTCTGATCATTGTCCACGTGAGATGAAGGCATGTAGAAATCCTTATCAATGATCTATCCCATGCCTTATCTACTCTCATGTTGTAATTATATTCCTCACAAAGCCTGCTCTCTTTTATCTTCACTCATCAGCTCCGACAGAAACTTCAGTTTTGACCTCTTTTTACTTTGATTTTGTAGTAAAAAAAAAAAAAGAATGTGCTTATCTGATGTCAGCTTTGCATGTTTTAGTGTATTTCAAGTCTCTGACACTTGTATGGAAATTGAATTGCGCTCATGGGGTCATGACAGATGACCAACGTTTGAGGCAGGTAGGGGAAAGATTGTTTTGGATCAAAGTTGCTATTTCTGTCAGGGTGAGTTAAATGAATTATTTTGACCCTTTGGAGCTTAATTAGAAACAAATAACCATCTTACTGCATGTCAGCTGTGTGGCTTACATGCTTACAAGTGTTGTTTATATTTCATTAAGTAGGAATTTGTCCTTTGACTCCAAACATCTCTTTAAGGATTCATTATTAACAGCTCATATGTACTTGCTGAATTCATGAGGCCAAAAGAACATCTTGGTCTTTTGTCGTGCACTGATCCTACTACAGTAGCAAATTGGTGTTGTTCTGTCACCGGGCCCGTGTGTTGCATGCCTCCCCACAAACACGTAGGCTGGTTTTGGCAGCCAGAAAGGGGGGGAACTCAGGACTCCAGTGTCATGCTGGAAAATGAAATAAGATCCACACAGCTGTCTGAGAGGAGAGAAGTGCTCCCAGTTTCACATTTTCCTCATCTCTGTGATTACTACTCTATTATTTTCCAGAAAGGCAAAAACTCTCTTAAAAGAGAATTCCAGTTTATTTCAACCTGCAGTATTTGCCATTAATGTGACTTTTGTGGCTCCAAGTGTCATGCTAACTTTGCTCTAGTATGTGCACATAAATACACTGTGACATTCAAACTGAAATGACCTTATATTGCCCTTATAACGGGTCTGCAGGGTTATCTGCTATTCTGAGTGTCCTTGTAAGACATTGTGAGCACAGTGAAAGTCAGCATCGCACATGTAGACAAACTACTGTGTGCCGATGAATAAAGTGTACCTGTAATCATGTCACCTGGTTAGTATTCCCTAAATGGAATTTCCAAATGGCCTTTTCAGTTGGCCAACAGGGATGACCTTCCATCAGACTGAAAACAAAAGTATTAAATGATGTATGTTAAAATCAGTTTTTTTTTAGTTTTTTTAATAGAAAACTGCAGGGAGCTCATGTTCTCCTTTAACGGTACTGTGTGGATTTCGGGAAGTCTGACAGCCCTATGGAGAAGTTTTTCTAAGTGGATCCCTGTTTTGTCTCATGCGCATGCACACTGAGATCAGTGATGTCACGCTACTCCACTGATGGTAATGCATCAAGAAGGGCAGCAATGCACCTGTAAAGACAGGGAGGAAGAAAACAGCTTGCCAATACAAATAGATGGAAACAACGTAGGATTCTAATTTTGTAAGTGTTTAATGAGGGAGAAACCACTTTTTAATCCCGTTTGTTATACCTTGAGCATATACACAACACTTTTCGGTTGCTAATACTGTGATGTAAATAAAACTTTTGTTTGTTTACCAGAAAAGCCCACAGGGTACCTTTAAAACAATTTTGGAAAATTCTTCAGCGAACTTTGGTCATGGCCTATTCTAGTGTAGAAGCAACTTGTGATTATTTGCATTGTTGATTAATTCATAGATGTGTCAGTAAATTTAAAAGAAGAGAAAAAAACACAAAAAGTTAAAACTGTGACAAACCAAATGATTTGAAGTGACCCAATAAAACCTGGATAGATGTTTTTGATTATTTATTGAGCGCTGCCGATGAGTTCTGTGGAAAATGCTGATATAGCAAGCTTTTAACAGTTTTGTACATAATAGTTCCGTTGTCATGCATAGTTACTGTATCTAAGCACATGAGTGTAAAAAAGCTTAGTGAAACTGAAAAATGTATCATGGTAAATATTAGTTTTCTTATATGTTTGAGATTCACTTTGCAGATGATGTGCACTGTTTGCAAGGCAAACCCTGCATTTAGTGCACGTATTAACCTTTTTCAAAGTAATCTGCCAAAAGGGAAATATTTCTTTGGGCTCAGCTAAAAAGAAGTGTAGCAGTGACATCACAACTATTCATGGTTCAATAGGAAACCTATAGTGTGATGAGGAAACCTGAAGCCGGCATTGTACATGCAATCACAAAGGTCTTGTAGAGATAACAGTATTACAATACACAAAGTGCCAAATTAAAGCAGAATAACACCGCAAGGGTCAACTGACCAAATATCTGCCAAACATCTCACAAACTACACCAAAGGAGAAATCACCTATAACAAAGCCTTGGCAACACGGTAAGAGTGTGCAGTATCTCGCAGTATCTCACCGGTGTTTCGTCAAGTTAGGCCCGCTACACCTCGGTACGACTCAACAGCCGTCAATGTGTCCCAGAACTACTCCCCTCAATACACACACCCATCAACCCTGCTCTACCTGTTTTACATCTAACCTAGTATGACTTGTGCCTACAAACTTCTGCAACATTAACTTTGCTCAAAGCCACAATATCATACCTGCCAGACATGACCACCACAACCTGTCTTCCTCCAACATCTTGTATCCAATGGATAAACTTTTGAAATGAAAGAATTTCTAACCTGTTGCGTGTATTTTTCTGTGAATATAACATATCAGATGCAAATGATCGTTTGAATCATCATTATTTCGATATAACCTCGAACATGCCTGAAAAGGATCTTTCATGAGTGCTATAAATCCAGAACAACCTCATAGATCATAATCAAGTTAAGGTCACTCATACAGATAATACAGGTGACTTAATATAGCACCATGTGGTGTTGTCAGCCTGTTTTAATAGACACAATTATTGCTGGCTTGTTACCCCAGCCCGACATCTGTCCACTGATAAAAGCAGCTGGAATAGATCGCAGCCATTTCCTCACTCTGAAATTTATAGTTTGGATGCGCTGCAGGGAGGTTTTGTAATGATGGTTTGCTGGACCCTTGTGACTGATTTGGAAATGAGTACAGAAGTGGCAGCCAGGAGCCAGCACTTGGCACAGAACTGAGGTGGAGAGTGTTGTCAGCCATTAGCAATTATAACAGCTGGGAACAGTGGAGGTCGAGCCTGCCGTTGGTCCAGCTGTTGATACATTTAACACACACACAGCTGCTCCATTGATTCATTTCTCAGTGCTTCAGCATTCCTTTTAGTGTTTTCGAGGTTATTGAACGCTAACATTGACGTAATACTTATGGTATAAACTGCTTAATGTATCATAAAGTGAACCTAAAAATACCTCCTCCCTTGTGAGAAACAAAACGTAGAGACAACAAGAGCTGGTTCAGTTACAGATACTTTAAAAGTGTTATTTTTACAAACCGAACCTGAGCTAAAATATTAAAGATACTAAAACGTTAAGAGGACAGAGGCACTGTCAGATGACCTCAGCACACATCAATCTGCTTGAGTTGTATTTTTTGTCATTGTCTGTGTTGCTGCAACTGTTTTCCCCCAAACTGACAACCACAGGTAATGATTGCTTCCACTTCTAAATGTTATTCTTCATATGGAGGATGTCAGTATATGTCTTTCATGCACTTGTTTTGACGCCATGACACACACACATGCGTTCATGCAGGAACACTTTCCAGCACGTAACGGTGCGCCATAAACAGCCCGCGTGAAGGGTCAGGTCACATAGACCTTTGAGGTAACGTGAGACACTGTTACATTGCGTCTCCTGGCCGGTCAGATTGAATGGGCTCTTCTCTCTCTGTCGTTGAGCTTGTACGAACGCTTTTATTATGACACAGAACACGCTCTCAATGCAGAGGTCAAAGTCCACTGGGGTTTATGTAACTTAATGTTTTATTTCTCAACACAGTGCAGCAGTGGATGCTGAATATACTGACAGCCAAAGCTCATATTGAGTTACACTTGAAACAACAAATAGAAAGACCTGTTTATTTAGGAAATCAGGAGAAACATTTTCATGTATGTGGCAGTAAACACATCTGACCAAAATATTAAATAACGTACCACTAATTTTGCATAATGTAGCCCCGATACTACAGATTATATACAGTTTGGATATATTTTTGAACTTCAGTTTATGAGATCTGCTCTTAATCTCCAGTACCACACCACATTAATATACTGTTGTGTTGCCAAAAAATTATAATGTAAAAAATGATAAGGTACCTAGTGATAGAATACTCAACTCAAGCAAGACTTAAGAGTCTTCTAATTGATTTTTATATTGTGCAAAAATCAAAGGACACCGATGGAGAAATTAGAGTGAAAAATCAATAAATAAAATTATAAAAGATACCGGACATGTTTCAAAGTTAAGCTCCTAAAGGTTAGGTTAGGTTAGGTAGTTACTTTATTAATCCCCGAGGGGACATTTTTTCGCTACAGCAGCATACAGAAGCAATAAGATAATAATAGAATAATAGAAAAGCAATAAAATAGCAGTAAAATAGCAGTAAAAAATATAAAATATAAAATGCACAGTATATACAGTACAGTATATATCTATATATATATTATATACAAACAACCAAGAAACACAGTCAACAGTGTTATTGTTATGTGATGGATTTTGCCAGAGGTGAGTTATTGTACAGTCTAATTGCAGTCAATGAAACTTGCAAAGACACCAGTATGGAGCTTCACGTCTAAAAATAGCTGCCACAATTTGCTTTGTACTGTAGATTTAACTGTCAGTGACCTTGATGGTGACCAAATAACTGGATGATTTGTTGACTTTCATACGGATCATCTATCACAGACCACAGCTAAAGTCCAATGTCAATCTCTTCCACAGTCTGCACTTTGGTCAATCTCCATAACGATAAGAGGGCGCCACAGAGCATATCAGCCCCGATTGATAAGGGTTCACTCGAGTGTTTACACTGCAGGCACGGTCTGTGATGAGATCAAGCAGTGAACTCTTTAAACAAATGGATGGGCTGGCGAGTCGGCCCTATCAGCCCATGTTCCTTCTCTATGACCACTGTTGTGTCCCCCGCTGACCTTCTTTTTACAGCCAGCACTCGGGCCACAAGATGGATGATTAAATATTAACCTGCAGTCCATGCTCTCTCTCTCAAACACATATGTACACATGCACACACTGAATGATCATACAAACTAGTAGAAAGCTGGATGTCACACTGTCAGCCACCAAAGTTGCATGGAAGACTTCAAGGTTTTGGATCAGGAAGGTAGGGTAACAGGGTTTTGTTATCATTGGATTTGAATATTCTACAACCTTTAATTAATGACTATATATTGGTAGCAATGCTGATTTTTCTCAAATGCAAGGGAAACAAAAGTATGTGAGCAATTTATTTTTCTTCCATTGTCTTTTCGTCACCTAGCTACGTTCTCCTGAACTTGGCGGTACCACAGTGTTGTTCGTAATGTTTGTCTTTCCACTCCTTGGTTAGACAAGCCCATACACACCTTTCATATCTGGGCCTGCTCCCAGCTTTATCTGTGATTTCTTGTCATCACACTCTTTGTTAATTGTCCTCCTTCTTATTGGATTTGGAAAGCTTTGAGCTTCAGATGTCTTCGATGTCTCAGAGACAATAGTTGGTCACTGAGGCTGCATGACTGTACCAGAAAAACCTATGTGTGTGTGTGTGTGTACAGTATACGGTATATGTCACAGGACCAGATAACATGAGTTCCTTGAGTGATGGATGTAACTACTGAGGCTTTAAACTCAACAGTGCAGGTGATTTGTAGTTCATTTTGTTGAAGATCTCAGTTGGCTTTAACTAGCCTCATGCTGTTTTATGTCCTGTGCAGGAAGCTGTCTGCAGGCCTGGGCCACGTTCAGAGCATGTTTATCTGCTTCAGCCTGAGCTCATACAGGCTGCTTCACGGCCTGTTTGTTTGACGTGGGTCTTGACTGCATTGGGTGAGCGTAATGTGGGGGCTGGGTGACCACGCTGAAATCCATCAGACTGTATGGATTATTTACGCTACACTCGCACATCCAGCCATGTGGTCGCCAGTAGAGAGTACTAATAAACATTGAACCTATTTTTGCAACAAACCTTAATGGGATTTATTGATTTTAATCTGAGCTTGAATTCTCAGTGATATTAAGTTGTTGTCATCCTCACATGCATGCTGCCCGCCCTCCGCTGCTGATTTTAAAGCGTGATTTGTGTGTTGGCATTGCCATGGCATTGTCATGGCAACCCTGGTGGTTGGCAGTCTTTTTTTTTTCAGTATAACACCCCTAGTCCTCTTTTGGGCCCTAACTCCATCCCTGGTGCACACAAACACGAATGACCTTGCTCATCTTCCACTCTGCATGCACGGTGCCCTCAGCAGGCTTGGTTGAGCGCACACAAGAGAGGTCTTGACCTATGTGACAAAGGCTTGCTGTTACCATAGGAACGGCTGTTTTCTTTTCTCCCTGCCTCACTTGCTCACTCTGTCTCATTGCCTATAACGACCCTGTAATGTAGCTTAACTGACATTCTCCCCCCCCGCCCCGTCTCTCTCTGTCTTTCTCTGTCTCAATCCTCTACGGCTCTGCAGTCTGCAGATAATCGGCTGTGTGTTTACAGTCTCATGTATGTTGTTGGCAACACGAGGGTAGCTTGGAGCATCACTTCATAGCTGCTGGTCGGGAGGTCGTGAGTTCAGCCAAGGACTTGTGTTGTGTATGTTATTTAAATACAAAGTCATGCATGCACTCTGTGTTGACACAAAACCTTATCATTCAGTCCACTTTAGATTGATCCATATCTGGACTGGTTAAGAAGTTTTAACGGACCTTTACAGCCACAAATTCCTTCCATCTTACCATTACAATACATGTGCAGGTTAATGGAGTTTTATGTAAACAGAGAGTATGCACATTAGTCAAACTGTAGCAAGAAGCTTCTTTATTTTCCCCTGGAAGCATTATTATAATGAGATAGTGCTGAGAGAAGCGAGTGTACGAAACAGGATGTCCTCTAAAGGAAGACCTGCAGGTCAGGAGCTAGAGGCTGAATGCTAAAGAGGTTTACTTTGTGCTAGCAGAGCTAACACTGCCTCCATTCAGAATTACAAGTATATTGTAGCTCAGTAAAGCTGCCTGCTGACATGTCAGGCCTCTTTTCATTTAGTCTTTTTACAAAGTGGGTATCTACAGGGTCTTTACTGTCAGAAACGGTTTAGTCTGTCTGGAATTTGATTGCTGATGATAACATTTATTTCATTGCGTTGCGATTTTTGTCTCAGGGTCTTGATCTTGTGTTAAACCTGAAAAATTACATAGCAGTTTCACTTAATGGTCTCACTAAAAACACTGCTCTTTCTAAATGCTGTCATGATGACATCTCAACCTTTTCTGTGATTTTTGTCGATATTTTGCCTCCTTTAAGAATGTGTTTGTACAGGTCTTATGTTGTACTTCATAGGATATTTATTGGTACCATGTCTTTAGTGATGTAAGTGGTGACAGCATTTGTTATGTCTTACCATCTGTTGCTTTTCTTGTTGTCAGGTACTTTTTAGCAGAATGATTTTGCTCAGGTTTGCTGATTGTTTTTTTCTGTGCCAAATTCACCCGGTATGGTCCGATATGGTACAATGTGGACAGCTGGATCCTGAAGGTTTTCATATACTTCATATTCTGTGTGGTGCTTCATTTGCAGATAGTGAAAAGAGTTAGCTGTCTTAAATAGCAACCGATTACCAACAGTTTGCAAATTGCCATTTCAAACCCAAATTACCTCTTGGTCAGTGAAGATGATCCATATCTCACAATTAAACCCAACAGCGTAGATTGAAAGTCTGGTGTTGTCTGTATTTTGTCTCCTGGTGCTGTTTGTTCACTCATTTTTAACTTCGGTCATGCCTTATTAGGCAGCTACACTAGCTTAACTTTGGGTTGACTTTGTATGTCTATAATAGCACATTGCATGCACTCTCAATACTCATGTGCTCTAGTCTGGCCCACTATGCTACATGACACATGCATGGACTTTTGAAATGTGCTTTTGATTGGTTGAGGTATAGGTCCTTTAATGTCAGCTTGCGAGCTTAGTACAACAATTAAGATATGATCATGGACAATAAATATCACACTCCCTGAGCTGTTAAATTTACTTGCTGTGTAGTCGATCTCAACTTGTAGGGACCTTCTTGGGTTTCTTCCATTCTATTCCTACTAATCGAAAGGTCAAAATGCCATTAAAAGGGAGATTATTTTTAGTATTACTAACAGTAACATAACATGTCGAATCACTGTTACGTAATCTATTTTATTTCCATTTGCACACGAGGCAAAACGATGCAAATATGATCAGTAGCTGTTTCATACCATTCGTTTCGAGCAGAGAGGGCAAGAACTTTTCGAGCACTTTGAACTTTTGTCTCTCTCTCTGTCTCTTCTCAAATAACTTGCACTGCAACGTACAGAGAAAGTTGAGGTTAAACTTAAAGGTGATAATGTTTTGAGGTGTGGGGTATTTCCATGCGCACCTCATAACTCCTCCGAGTTCCCACTATGCAATTCAGCAAAATCTCATCTATCTACTGTACATGCCGGCCGGTCGTGTTTCCTGCTGCCAGACCCAGCTTTCCTATCGCAGCAGAGCCTTAGCACAGCCCCGTGTCCTACATTCATCCCTCCATATGTCTGTGCCTCTCTCTGTCCTCCGTCTTTCTCTTTCTGCAGCACTGAGGTTGTGCGGATAAGATTACTGTATTTGGAGTAAACAGCTAAGAGGAGTGGAGGGGCCTGTGTTGTGTCATAAGATACCCCATGTCCCTTCATTCCTTCATGGCCTGCTGACCCACGTGCATCACCTGTTGGTGTGCATAGCCAAACATTGCATCAGCCCTACTCATTAGGCCAACATGTATTAGCCAGTGCTCTAATGCATCATGTGCACTGAAAGATAATGGAGTATTACTCTGTGACGTTGATGCTGATAATAATTGTATCAGTTTCTCCTCTGTTAGTCTGTCACTAACAAGACTGAAATATCTCAACAACTATTGGGCGGCTTGCCATAAAATCTTGTATATACATTTATTGTACCCAGAGGATGGAGAACTTTGGTGATCCCCTGGTTTTTTGGGGGGGATTTTATTTTGTGCCATCAGCAAGTCAAAATCTAGTTTGATCTCTGAGCATGTTCTTGATAGACTGGCAAAAAAGGACTTTCATGGCTGATGGATCAATTCACTTTTCCTTTTGTGCCACAATAAGGTTAACGTTTGTGGTTGTGATGACATGTCTCAGCAACTATTGGATGGATTGACATGACATTTTGTACTGACATTCATCTCCTCCTCAACATGAATTATGATAACTTTCGTAATCCACAGACAGTGCCATCATCAGGGAAATGTAATTAGCAATGCCCGCATGCTGACATAAGATTATGAACATGGTGAACATTATATCTGTTGAACATCAGTATGCTAGCATTGTTATTGTGAACATGTTGCATAATGCATGTTGATACAGTCTCATGTTAACACGGATGCAGACTTTTAGTCTCCAGAAGTTTAGACAGACATGATCTTGTCCTCCTCTGTCTTCCTGTCTGTGTTTCCATATCACCTATTTGACCTCCCCCCCCCCCACACACACACACACACTCCCACCCTCCCTGTATTCCTGCATCTCCAGTCTGATGAGTGAGAGTGACGCCAGCCCGCTCCTCCACCACAATGGTCGACATGGAGAGCCACTACCATCCCCCTTCTCCCCTGGAGGACTCGGTGCTGGACAGGCCCCTGTGTGCTGATGATGATTTCCTGGGCGGCATGGAGGAGCTCCAGGACATCTCTCAGTCTATCGACGACGATGCCCTCAGCTCCTTTGATGTCCCCGAATACCAGTCGTCCAGCAATTGCTCTGAAGGTTCTACTATCCTAGGTAAAAAAAAAACAACAACAAAAACACGTCACATGTCTCTTTAGGGTATTAATAATCGAAGCAGATGACAATAGGTGTTTGCTTCCACACTCTCATTTCACAGTTACTAAGTTTGCCCAGCAGCTCAGTGTAATCCACCTGCCATTGCTGCTGTTGTCAGAGTAGGGATGCTCAGTTTAGCCCCTGATCTCTAATTTGCTCTACCTGAATGTTTAGAGGGGACATATGCTTTGGCTTATTTAACCTCCTGCCTAACCTCCTACAACAAGGCTGTGCTACAATCCCTTGACAGCCCTGTCTTTAGATTGTCTGACTGACCCACTTTTTTCGTACCTGTGGGCAGCAGCCCTTTCATTGATCAGTGTGGTGGTTTTTCTGTCTCTGGCTTACCGAGTGTCTTGGTTCATTTTCCTGCCAATTCCTTTCAGTATTTTATCATTGATTAAGTTTTTGTCCCACACCTTATTTGCCCCGTATCTTCCCCAGTCTCACCTCTCTCTTCCTCCTCTTCCTCTAGCCCTTCTCTTTGCCCCATATCCAATGAGGAATTCACACATTCCTCAGCAACCATGTACAACCTCTCAGGAAACATCTACTTTGCTGTTGTGTTTCCTCATGAATAGACACAGATGTCCAAGGCAAATTTATGCTCCGACAAAAGTATGCAACAAGTGAAAAAGCTGTGAATGGTCCAGAAAGATAAAAACATTTAATGGAAGAATGGAGGGTGTGAGTGTAGGAGCAGGAAGGAGAGGAGAAAAGAGAAGGCATTGTGTGGAGAAGGTATCACAGAAACATGTGACGATGTCATGGAAAAGTCAGTGAGAGGGTGTTGAGGATTTATGGGTACAGAGCCAGTGAGAGACAGGAGCAGAAGCAACACCAGCATGTTTTTCCTGTCCATGCTCAGTTGAAACATGTGAACTTTCACCAGATAGGAACACAGCTCACTGCCAAATGCTGCTTATCCCAGCTCTGGCGTCTCACGCCTAAACTCATGTGGCTTGACTTAGTGCCACTGTTTTGTACCATTTCGTCTGTGCTATTTGTGTACCAAGCAACTTCCACCAACCACACAAGGTGGAATTTAAAAAAATGTTGGCAACCTGTGGAAAACCGTGTGACATGTCATCCATGAGGAAGATCAGTACGACATAACACTGTTATGCTTGTGACAAACAACACAACCGCGGACGGCATGCTAATATCTCTGAATAAATAGTTGCTGTGATGAAACAGTGTCTTTGATGGCGCAGAGAGGTCAAACTGTGCTTGAATTTCACCAGTTCTTTGCCGGTGGGAGATGAGACAGTAAAGGTGTATTCATTAACAAACACAGTTGCCATTTTATTTTTTACTTCAGATTTTTGAAGATGATGACTAAATTTGTCATCTGATTGTGGTGACAAGATCAACTTCTATTTTGTACTGTGGGCTGAAACAAAATACGATTAATTGTTCTGCTTTTCTAAAACTATGAAATTGTCTCTACCATGTATAAAATACACAAGAGACCAAAGCAAACATATTTTCTGAGCTTCACTAGACATGATAATTATGACAGGGGCATATAAGGTGTTAGAACAGAGTTTGTAGCTGTTCTGTCAACACGGAGAGCCACAGAAAGGCTTCATACTCTGAAACTGACACAATTAGATGTGTGAAGAATGAAACAAGTACAAAGTCCCTGTGTACTTTCTTACCTTTACACACCTGCTCAATCACTGTGTAAAGTAGGCATGCTTTTGGAGAACTACTAGCATCAGAGTGTTATATGTGGCTGCTGTCTGTGGTTCTGCATCACAAGTCTTGTTTGTTCCTACTCTACATGTAAAACTTTAGTAACAGGTCATTCCCTGTTTTTTTCACATTTCAATTCAAGTTATCATGGTATGTGTTAACATTAAGAAACCTTATCATTGAATTGCTGCTGTCTGCAGTAGAAGCGTTCGTTGGGGGCAATAAAGCAACAATACATTTAAATTGAATGTGTTTTATAGATGCCCTGACGCCAGCGTCAAGCCCATCCTCGGTTGTTTACGGGGTGGCAGCGGGCCAGGAGGAGTTCTCATCTTCCTCCTCATCACTCAATCTGGAGTGCCGAGTGTGTGCTGACCGCGCCTCAGGCTACCACTACGGAGTCCACGCCTGCGAGGGCTGCAAGGTGAGACAAAGATATAGACATATACCGCAAAATGATTTAGTGAAACAAGTGGTTCTGTCTTTATGTTAAATGTTGGGGAATACTAGCCTGGTGCGAACCAGAGCCCAATTTCACTCCGTGAATACCTGGGAGAATCGTTTGCAGTTGATCCATTCTACTTGGGGTAGACCTCCGGGTAATTTTAACCAATCAGCATGTGCCGAAACTGGCCGACACTCTGCCACTGCTGCAACTACCCTACGGCCTGTGTCCACCAAAGCGTACAGCATATATGTTTTTTAAGTTTTAATTAACCCCGGCAGCTTGACGAGGTGCTCAAGCGTTTGTTCTCCACTGAACACTTAATGTGCAGCGATTTTTTTTTTTTTTTTTTTTACTGGTCAATGACAGTCTGACAAATATTAGCACGGCGCTGTCACCAGTCATCCAATCACAGTGAAGGCGGGGCGGGTCAGACGCAGTTAACCACCGACACTGCTTGCTGATTGGTCCGCCCTTCAGCGTAGCTTTGCAAACGCTGTGAGCCCAGTTCGCAGACGGTTATCAAAGCGAAGAAAACTGAAGCTGTGAGCAACAGTCGGCGCAGCGAGGCGAAGGCAATACCAGACCAATGCCACAATTAGAGCCAGAGAAAGTAGGTCCTGTCAATGCCGCTGCCTTAAACTGATCTCCCTTATCTTTTCCCCCTTCATTGTGTATTACTTACTGCAGCTCTCTCTCACATTGGAGTTATGTCAATATCCACCAATCTCCTTCTCTTAAAGTCACCCGCAGTGAAGCACAAACAAGCCAAGAATCGCCTTTTGACGACACATTAACCAGTTTCAAAACCGTAAATCATGTTTTGAAATGTAGCGCTGAAGAAAGTACGAGATGCCAGGCCGAATCCAGAGGTGGTGCGTGTTGTGAATAATGATAACTCCGAAAAGCATCAGAATAACCCGGCTCGGCCTTCACACATGGTCGCTCAATAATCTTTCAGTTAATTGTTCACCAGTTGTGTTGAAGAACAACCCACGGCTGTTCATTAAGCGGTGCCAAAGGACAAAGATAGGGTAAACTGAGGTGTTTGTGCATTTCTTTTTGAGCCTGTTTAGGTGTGTCAGTATTCTGCATTCTTGTAAACATTTTTCTTTTCTATTGGTTACCTGAAGGGGAAAACAGCAGAAAAAGAACTGCTGAAGGAAGACACATTCCTGCACCTCTGCACTGTGAACCCACTGAGTTCAACTAAATGTATCAGCTAAGACATGGATATTAATGTCAGGAAGGGATACATAAAGTCAGTGAAAGTAGCAGCTTACTGAAGTGTGCGCCTGTGCAATACTGGAATGATTATGTTTATGTAGTAGTGGATGTGCAGTATGTATGTGTGAGACTGTGCTTACATGCATCAGTATAGAAGTGTTCTATACTACACAGAAGCCCTGGTGGGTCCACAGATCAGAGTCAGAGCTGTGTGGCTTAATGCGAAGGTGAAGTCATAGAGCTATAAAACAGCTTATCACAAAAGTCAAGGTAAATATGTTGAGTGTTACATCTAAAGGGACATCTGTGAGAAGTGGCCTATCAGTGCTTAAGGGTACTGGTGAATCTGATACGTGTGCAAAGTGAGTGGTAATGATGGAAAATAAAAAAAATGAATAGATTATTGGCACAAACAGAGAAGTTATCCCTTAAAACGTCTGGAAAACCTGGTAATTTAACACGTACATTTAATATTAATGACTACATATATTTAAAGTCATAGAGTGGGGAAACAACTTTTAATTTTTGTTACTGTTTTCTATCAACAATTCTTCATGCACCACAGGACCCTCTTGTGAGCTGATTGGGAAATTCAGTTTTAAGGCCTTTAAAGCAGTTAGTTGTCAGTAATTGTAAAGTATTCTAGTATCAAATTATTACACACACATATGCATTTACACCCTCCCATTAGTATTTGTTCATGTAACAGTATGAGGAGGAGTATGACCTCTGTTATGTCAATACAGTGAACTCTCGTTTATCGCGGGGGTTACGTTCCAAATAGAAACCGTGATAGGTGAAATCCGTGAAGTAGTAGCCTTTATTTTTTTTACAATTATTATACAATGAAATACTCCATAATACATTGAAACCAAAGAACAAAACCTTTTTACAGGCCCAAGCATTTGTTTAACAAATAAAAGTACTGCATAAATGTTTTTTTTTTACAAATAACTACTGTACTGTAAAATAATAATTTTAATCATCAATACGAACTGAAGGCTTCAAATTGCTGAGATCGGCACCGCCCCACTGCGACCCGAGTCATTGGATTAGAACGGGAGGAAATGAAAAATGATTATGAAAACAAATACAAAGTACAGTCGGACAAATAGTGACTCGTGTATTTCACTGCTCTTCTGACTGAGCCGCTGCATCCTGACTCCGCTCTGCAGCGGTTCTTTCTTCTAAAGCCGGCGGTGCAGGTGTGGTTTTTCGAGAGAAGAACATAGTTATCGGTAGTTGTTGTCGCTCTTTTTTCTTCTGGGCAAAAAGATTCTTATAAACCGACATGCCACCATCGATTATTTTTAATTTGGCAAGCTGTTTTACATACGTGTACATATTAAACCGCAACGTTATTGACAAACAGGTAGAGAAGAAGCGGAGAGACTGTTTAGCCAATCAGAATGCAGAACACAATGCACGATGCAAATCCGTGAAGCAGCGAGACCGTGAAAGGTGAACCGCGTTATAGCGAGGGTTCACTGTACACTGATACTTTATGACACTGGACACAAGCAGCGTCAGCATGAAGCCCATTTGGGAGAAAGTCAAATTCTGTTTTTCAAAGGGTTAGTGGATGAAAGTCAGTTGGAGTTACTTAACACGTGTTCACGTGGTTGTTGCATGTCTGTGCAATCCGGTGTAGTGTTGTATTGTTGGACCATTTGTGTGTCTTTCAGACTGTTTGTGAATGTCTGCATGTGTTCTGACCCACTGGGTAAAACTTTTGGACAAAACTTAAATGTGATATGAAGAATGGCTAAACGTGTGATTGGGCAATTCCCCAGGATATTTCTCTACCCTGCAGCTAACCACAAGTATGTAGTTTTGTCCATCTGTTAAATGTCTATTTTTGTCAAGGTTGTGTAAGCGAGGAGAAACTGATGGTGAAATGATGTCTCTGACATTGTCACTTAGCTAACAAATATATGCTTCTCTAACAACATTATTCTTAACAAAGAGTTGGCAGATTGTTCTTTTTTTTTTTTTTCTAAAACTGGTTGCATAACAGTTCAGTTTATTAAAAGGTAATTCACAATACACCGTGATTTTAGGTTTGCAGCTTTCAGAAGCTTTTAAAGGAAGGTTTTACTTTTTGAGTGATCTGGTCTGTAGTTTTCATAGTTTCATACAAATGAAAACAATTTCATTACAGCAGTTAAATGTTTGCGTCATGAGAGCAGTAAGTAATTTTTTTCTTCCTCCTTATTCCTTCAGGGTTTTTTCCGGCGGACCATCCGTCTGAAGCTGGAGTATGACAAGTGTGAGCGCCGCTGCAAAATCCAAAAAAAGAACCGCAACAAGTGCCAATACTGCCGCTTCCAGAAGTGCCTGTCGGTGGGCATGTCCCACAACGGTGAGTCCTACAGAGCGCGGAGCACGGCAGGTCTGGTCAATGCTTCAACCTCAGCAGCTCACACACGCACGCACACACACACACACACACACACACACGCACGCACGCACGCACGCACGCACATCCATGGTTCTCGTTACATTCAAACACACACCACTTAATAGAGTACCACAGTTGTGCCGTTGCCAAAAAAAAGGCTGAACAGACACTTGCGCAAAAATAAGCAACCTAACATCACAGTTAGGTGTTTTGGGTGTTAACATTCATGTTTAGGAAAGTCACTAACTTTAGGCTATTTTACAGCTGTACAGTATGTCTGCTCCAAAATGTCAATATTTGGACTATTTGTATTTCCCTTATTCAAAAATAGACCAGTTAAATCTGCAACTCTTGGCTGAACCCACTCGACCGACTCTCACATGACTTAATAGTCTGTCCAGCTGATTAAGTTATTCTCAACTCACAAACACCTTTAGAGAGCACGGATCGTCTGGTTTCCTGCACCTGTGGCTCTGAAGATGAAGAACACATTTTTGTAGATAATCCAAGATTAAGTAATCGTCAGTAATGATAATTAATCACCAATTATACTTGTGCATGAATCGCACATTTATTGGTTTGTTTTGACACTGAAAACTAATTTCTATTCCTCTTGCAGTTAAAAAGGTTGCATGACAAAATACATTGGTTAAGAGAATAATATAATTTTTTTTAATCTTCAATGGGACTCTATGACTTTGTCTATTGACTATATTTAACTGTTTATCTCTGTGACTCCATTCTTGTAATGGTATGACTTTTTTTTTTTTTCATTTAAGTTACAATATTATTGTGATACTATCATATTATATCGTGTGTGTGTGTGTGTGTGTGTGTGTGTGTGTGTGTGTGTGTGTGTGTGTGTGTGTGTGTGTGTGTGTGTGTGTGTGTGTGTGTGTGTGTGTGTGTGTGTGTGTGTGTGTGTGTGTGTGTCAGTGTATTTCTGCTCAAGGGATCAAAAAGTTCAATGCAATCCGTGGGTTCACATAGATTGTGCATACTTTGCAGATATCCCATCCTGGTGGTAGTGGACTTGTGGAGGCAGCAGCAGGCGTCTTTCTTTTGTCTCACTGAGTTATTGACCGGCGAGCCTTCCCAATGCTTCCTGAAGACACAGCGTAGATTTTGATGATTATACTGCCTCCAAGCTCGACAGTAGTAGTATTTCTGTGAGCTGCCCTTCCTCTTACTGTATATCTGTATTGAGTTCCATGGACCTAAATGAAACTGGGAGGAAGGACATTTGAGACCAATGCAACCTAATCTTCTGAAGTCAAAGGATACTTGCTAATTCTGGGGGTTTGTTACTGTACTGTACAGTATCGACCACTAATTGATTTCACAGCTAAATGTAATCATGACGGATATTTCCTCATAAAATAGCTTTGCAGTTTGAAGCGTTTTAAATTCAGCATTAAACATTCATTCAAACATCATTAGGAATGTGAAGACTTTAGTTGCGTTATAAGTGAAATGTATTCATTAAAATGATGAAGCTTACTATACTGCTTATGTTAATTTTATGAGATTTTATTTATTAATGTATTTTGTAACATAAAATCCTGTGTTACTGTCAAAAACTAAAAACTAAATAGGTATAAATACACAACTAATTCTGGTTTAGTATAGCAACAATTTACATTTACTGATGAGTTTAGTAACATTTGTGATCATTTTTTGGGACACTTTTATTCTAAAGTGGACAGTCCAAAGTTGTCTTATTTTGAATTCCCTAAAGTTTACATTGGTTAAAATTCCAATGCAATGCTATACTTATTTTCTGTAGCATGCTTGCATCAGCAAGATCTCTTGGGCGGACCGACAGACTGTCCCCCCACCCACCTTTAGCTCCCTTCCCTACTTGAGTCACACAATTACCCCCTCAAACCGGCTCTTGGGAATCGGTCTTACAGTATGCTCAGCTTAACATCAATCACTTCCTCACTTCTTAATTAGACTTGGCTCCTATCCAGGCGTCCGCTGTGGAGCTTTGCTGGCTGCAGATGATCCATCTACTTTGTGAGCAGTAATCTAATGGGCCCTCATGCTGTCTGCTAGTTCGGCATCGCATCTCTCCTCAGTCCCTCTCAGTGTGCGTGGATTTGTTTCATCAGCAGGTGCCTCAGATCTTCTTTTATGCTCTTACGGTCTCATAAAAGGCAAGCAGTAGGTGCACCTAGATGTTGTATTCTCAGTGAGGTATGCATGTGCATTTAATGTTGGGGTTTGTGCACAAGCCTGTTCCCATTGAAACTGGTGAGGCGGGTTAAAAACAGTTCAACTCTAATCTCATTAGTCAAATGGGATCAGGCCGTCCGAGAGGGGCAGGCATACTCTCGTAGAAAAACAACTTCTGTGTATTGTTGAAGCACATTTCACTCGGCTGATGCTCACTGTGTAATGTGTATGCCCAAGTCCTTATTGGTGAAATTCATAAAAAGGAAAGTCCATTTACCTTCTTATGTTAAACAGACTTGGATTCCATTTCCAGTCTTATTTCCTTCTTTTATTTGAGCTTTTTTTTTTTTTTTTTTTTTTAGCATTCAGAGCTTTCCGAGGTTATTTTGGATGCAGTTGCTGTCAGGGTGAAACTGCATCATTAAACTGGAGTAGACATTGTCTTTGAAAGTACCTTCTATGGTAAACTGCTCTGTGTTCTTCCTGACCTTTTGGATTGCTTTTTTTTTTGCTGTAGATGTATTGTCCATTTACTGTCCAGATCAAGTTTCCAGCTCAGGTTTTGTTCTGTGCTAACACATCTAGTTGATGTTTTTATAAAACCAATAGGAACAAAATCATCTTTCTAAAACAAGAATTTGACTTTGAAATTAAAGTCTGAAGCTGTACTTTGGTCCAGCTGTAAGCTAACTCATTTACTGACAATAAGAAAATGGCAGATACTGTACTTGTTGCAGCACTTGATTGACGTCTTTGTGGACAACAGTCCAAAAAAATGGTCTTTGATGTAGTTTATCATTCAGAACCAGCACACCATTTGAAATCAAATTTAGGTTTTAGGTTTTTATCTTGGCATGTAGTCTACTGTGTGATGTTCGGGCGTGAAGCCAATTAGACTTTTACATTTCTTTGACAAGCATAATATGTACGAGTTTCTTGTTTAGATTACATGCTGTCCACAGATCCACATATTTACAGAAAAAAAAGGCTTTGGCCCCATGAAAACAGAGCGGCACAGTCACACCACGAATAGCCCACACTGCTTTCTGCAGTGCTATTTTTGAACATTTCATCGCTACTTGTCCGCAAGCTTTTTGGTTTTGGGTAGATTTTATATTTTTAAATACATGGAATAATTTTGTGCCGATATTGTTGTTTCACTCAGCCTTTGTCAAGTTTCCAGAACTGGGTTTACTTAGAGCAATCAGTGTCATCCCTATACTCCTATACAGTCGTTTTCTCTGTGTTTTGTGTTACATTTATTACATTTTTTTGTAATATTGAGTACATTGTAAATTTAATCTGTAACTTCTCAGTTTTAGACTGTCAATCTGACTCTCTGTCTACCGTCCACAGCCATCCGGTTCGGGAGGATGCCCCAGTCAGAGAAGCTAAAACTAAAGGCGGAGCTGGTGACAGGGGACAGGGAGGTGGAAGACCCCCAGCTAGCCGACCAGAAGACCCTGGCCAGGCAGATTTATGAGGCCTACCTCAAGAACTTCAACATGAACAAGGCAAAGGCTCGAACCATTCTCACGGGCAAGACCAGCACCCCTGTACGTTGATTAAGAGTGGTGGGTTGGTGAGTGGAAGGTGTTGTGTGTGTGTGTGTGTGTGTGTGGATTGCACATTCACGGGTCTGAGTTTCCTCACGGGCCAAAGTCATGTTGTCTTGCAACCTTTAATTTATTTCTTTGCTGTTGGAGTGATTGTGATCTCATCCTGAGCACATTTGAAATTTGCAATCAAACTAATGTCTCAATATGACCCGGTAGTCAGTGCCTCAGAGATTGCATGCAGTGAGCCAATGACAGAAATATCTTGCTCAATCAGCAGAGTAAGCCAACACACAAGCTGGACAAGGAAATGTCTGTTTGCACAAAAATGATTGAAAGAGCCAGTGTAAGAGCACATCCCTTCTCCCTTCGCAGCCTGTTTCCCTCCATGCTCTTTTCACCAGCCGTCTCAAATCTGCACGACGACATTCCCCCCTCAGATTTGTTTCTTGAGCGGGCAGGGTCAGGGAGTGCAGGCCAGAGTTGTTGTAAATTCCTCGGATGGATGTGTGTAGGTGTGAAATCGGTCAAGAGCGACAGGTCACTTCAAGTCCGCATCCAAGTTCAAACACAGACCTCACCCTCTGCTTCTGCAGATCAAAGCTTCTGATGAATAAGCACAGTGGTTGGAAAGCACTCAGTTGGAAATGCACATTTTGTTTGATCTTACTTTGCTCTCGGAGCTCAATCATCGTGTCTTTTATACAACTCTGAGCTTCCCATGAAAGTCTTATTGTACTATTGGCCTCAGCTCTGTGAACAAATGACAACATGAGATTGTTTATCATCACTATGGCACATTTTCTATTTCGTCAGAATTTGCATCTCATCACAATTTTTACTGCGAATCAAATAGATATCTTAAAATGATGGGGTTTTTTACTGCTGGAGTGACTATTTCTGCCAAATGGTTGAGCACTCTTGAGAAAAAGTAGACCTTCTGTTTGGATTTATTTATTACTGTACCTGAAAGTGAACCAGAAAACCTTAGGTTTTACTTGTTAGTCTGAATGTTAAGGATAAATACTGAAAGATAATTGTGTACAGGGAACATCGGTTATTTCGTCAGACTCAACAGGTTTTGCTGTGGTTCACTCTGGTACAGTTCCTGGCCAGGTGCCGACAGCCACCCTGCCCCTTATCAAAATCGTTGGGACAGACTGCTGCCAAATGGGAAAGGCGGGTAGAGCAAACACATCAATACTTGGATAGTCTTTGTGATGGAGCAGGGGAATGTATTATCCGAAGCATTAGGTGGTTAACTGTGATACCACAAAAATGCTGGGGAATTATTTTCATATTCTGATAGAATTGCATGTTCAAGCCACACCCAGCTGCCAGCCTCATAACCAGGAAAGTGAGTATAAATGTATGCTAGACAATACTTGTCGATATTATTGTATGTTCATCACAATTATAAATGTCAGAGACCCCAAGCCATCCTCTAAATGTTTGTTGTTTCAAATGAGTCTAATAACAAGTATGCATAACTCCTTCAACCAACATGGTAGAAACGGAGGAAATGGGGGATGAGACAATCCTGGGTAACACAATTATTTGTATTATTCACCTCTGCACCAAGGGGAGGAGGATGAAGGGGCAACCATTTATTAAAAAGTCTATACTGACCATCATTACAATCACTGGGCCATTAAATTTGAAATATTTCACAATAGCGGAGGCTATATTAATACCCAGATACTTTATTTCATTCGATTTCCTCATGAATCGCTCTTAAAAGTGAGAAGGTTCACCTCCAGTTATTCTTACAGTCAGATGTCTTGCCAACAGGATCAACTGCATGTGATACAGGCACTAGACATATTTAATGTAGGGATGTCAAAGGGTAATATCATCAAGTGAATTCACATTTGACTTTAAATTGTACCCATAAAGGTGCAAACCTCAAATGTCTTCTTTAGCATGAATAGCACAAGCTGTTGCCTCACACCATGTTTGGGATATATATAGCAAAGGAATCCAACTAGTTTAACAGCTGAAGGGGTCAGTGTGTAAAGCTCTAACCTTGTGGCAAAGCATAGGGCCAAAGACACACCTACTGTCTGTAATAAATGAAACAGATACGGCCATTTGATCCTGTAAAATGAGTATCAAAAGAAGCAGCCATTCTGCAGCTCTGCTGGGAGAGTAAAGCAGCTTCACCCTGAAAATAATTTGCAGAAGAATGGGATTATTACTCACAGCAATGCACCTTGGTCTGTGAATATCAAAGGCTGTACCCTCTCTAGGTGTGTCACCAAAATGTTGGTGCTTTTCTTAAATTCATAGTTGGCCAGGTGGATAAAGTAAACTTTGGGGTGCACACTTGATCGATCTGATTTATCTATCAGCTGATGATCCCCAGATGCTCCTGTGCACATGCTTCAGTGTCCTTCGGCAAGACATTGAACTCCCAAGTTGCTCTCGATGGCAGCTCTGCCGCCACTGGTGTGTGAATGCGTGTGTGAGTGGGTGAACGGGAGGCAAACTGTAAAATGCGTTGAGAGCGCTAAGGTGATTAAGTGATATAGCCTTTAAGTGCAGACTATTTACCATTTTAGTTAGCAAGTGTTCGCCTGCTAACATGCTACACGCAGACAGCGAGCTCAAAAAAGAAGCAAAGTATGTCTACAATGTATAACCTTTATACACTGTGTATGTACACAAAGCTTCAGTCAGAAATTTTGGTGCAGCATTAGTTTAAGATTCATAATTTATGAAATTATTTGTAGCATCACCATGTTCAGAAATACATTATGTTTGTGATATCAAATTATGATTATATAATGATATTATATAATGGTGGTGCAGTGGTTAGCATTGTCGCCTCACAGCAAAAAGGTTCCGGGTTCGAATCCGGTCCTGGGCCTTTCTGTGCGGAGTTTGCATGTTCTCCCTGTGCCTGCGTGGGTTCTCTCCGGGTTCTCCGGCTTCCTCCCACCATCCCCAAAAAACATGCACCTCCCCAGCTCCTCCTGTCCCCCCGCCTAAGTGTCCTTGAGCAAGACACTGAACCCTAAATTGCTCCCGATGGTGTACCATCGGTATGTTGTAAAGCGCTTTGGATAAAAGCGTCAGCTAAATGAAATGTAATGTAATATTACACAATAGATTATAATTAAGCAATGCTAAACAATAGTGAACCCCTTCCCCCCCTCCTCTGCCCACATTCTCTCTCTGTCTGAACAACCACCATCAAATATATATAAACCACGTAGTTATCAGATAATTAATGTGTTGTAGTGACAGAAGTACAAAATTAAACAGCTCAGCATCATGTGCTCATGCCTTACCTTGTTACACGAGCCTGCAATTAGAGCAGTGTTTATGAGTCAAAGCTCTGATATGATGTGCAGCAGCAGGTGGAGCTGCTCATCAGATGTTGTAACTTGTCCACTGTGGGAACAGTGACACAGCTTAAAAACACCTACTAGCTACCTCCACTGCCTCTATTAGGTTTCTGTGACAGGAGTCTCTAACTTGTTTCCCTGAGTGCTACTTTGACAAAATGAAAGTGTCCAAGAGCTACTTATGTCACTGTGTAACATGTATTCATATAGCTGAGCTCCACCAAACCAGCTGATTAAGCTTCTTTTATGTGAACAATAACAAATTGATACTCAACACACACATACTCAACCAGTAGCTACCAGTTGGAGACCCCTGCTGTATGACATATATTCAGAGTTTCTCACACTGCTTTTCATTCAGCTTTAACTGTGCTTATATTTCTAGAACAATTAACACCTCAAACTGTATTTGAGTGTTAGGAGTGGCAACCTTAATTATGTAGCAGCAGAGTCAGGGAGAGTGATTGTGTCATTGTGGAAATATTCAGGTGTCAATAAGGGCTGCCTTTCATCTCACTAAAGATTATAAATAAACACCCCAGTCAGTCAGTCAGTTATTCATGAAGTGAGGTTTGATGATTCAGCTTTTTCCATATTTATGTAGTCAAGTCAGGTCAGGTTTATTTATGTCTGACAAAATCACAGGATACACTGTGCTGTCTTTGTTGCATTTTAACTGGAAAACCAGAAATGACACTTTTAGCTCACGAGAATGTGTCTTTCTTCACTATCCACAGCCTTTCGTCATCCATGACATGGAGACCCTCCAGCTGGCAGAGCAGACGCTGGTGGCCAAGATGGTCGGCCCCGCCACAGCGCTGAAGGACAGGGAGGCAGAAGTTCGGATTTTCCACTGCTGCCAGTGCACATCAGTGGAAACCGTCACGGAGCTCACGGAGTTTGCAAAGTCCGTCCCCGGGTTCTCGAGCCTGGACCTCAATGATCAGGTGACTCTTTTAAAATACGGAGTGTACGAGGCCCTCTTCGCCATGCTCGCCTCCAGTATGAACAAGGACGGGCTTCTTGTAGCGTACGGCTCAGGCTTCATCACTCGGGAATTCCTCAAGAGCCTGCGACGACCATTCAGTGACATGATGGAGCCAAAGTTCCAGTTTGCCATGAAGTTTAACTCGCTGGAGCTGGACGACAGTGACCTGGCTCTGTTTGTGGCCGCTATCATCTGCTGTGGAGGTGAGGATGCTGGGAACATATTTTTTTTATTTTGTTCTTGACTTCAACAAAAGATAATGATTGTGGACCTCAACCAACTCTCTGTTTATCTCCTCTGTGATTAGACCGCCCAGGCCTGGTGAATGTGGCACACATCGAGGCAATGCAGGAGAGCATCGTGCAGGTCCTACAGTTCCATCTGCTAGCCAATCACCCTGATGACACTTTCCTCTTTCCCAAGCTGCTGCAGAAACTGGCTGACCTCCGGCAGCTGGTCACTGAGCACGCACAGCTGGTGCAGGAGATCAAAAAGACAGAGGACACCTCACTGCACCCACTCCTGCAGGAGATCTACAGAGACATGTACTGAGGATTGTGGAGGAAATAACCAAGAGAGGAAAACTATACAAACCATCTCCTTCTTTATCAGGGACATGAGAAGAAGAGGACTCATCCATAAGCTAGGGGTTGAACCACTTAACCTCCTCTCCACCCCCAATGCAGCAAGAGTTAGCTTTGGCTTCCAGTCAACTCAAGAGGGCCTGTTAAGGCCCAGGCAAGAGACTGACCGCTCTCTGGGTTCAATGCAGTCCTCTCCACTCCATTGTGTGGACTTTCCCAATCACACATGCTAAGGTGTGATTTACAGCTAATTGAGCCTCTATCTATACACCAGTGTATGCAATCTCTGACCAAACTCTACATGTTAATTTGAAGTCCTTGAGATGACCTCTTTGGTTATTTTGGCCCTCAACAAGCCCGAAAATGAGGAAAGAAAGTGAACTTGATAATTACCACTCCAGCAGTATATTTGATAGATTTGTATATTGGTGTTAAAGAGCCAGAAACCTTTTTAAAGAAAGGCAGCTTCTGCTAAATTGGCTATCAATAGAAGGTGGTGTTGGTTATGAATGCACCAGCCCTCCACCGTGTTTCTTCACCTTTTTATAACCAGACACAGACAAGCTTCTGAACTTAATCATTTATTTGTACTGTATGCCCTCGAAGCCATTCTTTGTTGTGATACTGGAAACGATCATCACCTTTCATGTTCTTTTTTTCCTCCAAACAAGACGACATCAAGACTTGACATGGAGTCATATGACAACATGACAGCAGTCATTTTAAAATGTTAGAGTACGGTAGCAGAATCTTATGAAGAAGGTGTACAAGACTGAACTGACCACAGGCACAGAGTCACTGTTCACATGCACCACAATGCACATCTGAAGCACAAACACGCCTGTATTATGTTAATATGACGCTTTTAGACTGGACCTTTTTCACAAAACACAGATGTTTGGTACTCCATCTTGTTTTAGTATTTAAGGGCTAACCCCAAGATAACTCACATTAAAACCTCAAAACAGGAAGACTTAAAGCTAGCAACTATTTCACTCAGTGAATCTCCTTTTGTCAGTTGGTCGTGTCATCGCCACGTATTTTGTTTTTCACAGGCTGTGTTCTCGCCTCATAAACATGTAGTTGATTGAGATTCAGGGTTCTTATCTGCGCATATTTATATGATAACAAATAACATTTTTTTCCCACAAAGAAAATAATGGTTTTATGGCCTAGTAAATGAAAAAAAAAAAACTTTGACGATTAGAAGTTTTTCATCCTTGGGGTTCAGTTTCTCTCCGAGAGTTTCTCTAAAATCACGTGGTCTATTTCAGCTAACTGTCCATCTGGACCTATACAAGGAAAACTTGAATCTGTAGAATTAGTCTGCCCGGTGATGGATGAAGATCAAATATATTTCCACATAGTATCCTATAGATATTATTGTCATCTAACTGCGATGATTACCGTGCATGTGAAAAGGCCACTCCTGAATTTGTTGTCGCACTGCCTTTTTGTATAAAATGAACATACTACTTGGAAGACCTACAGTAAGGGAATGTTGATAAGGAAATGATGAAAATGTGCATGTCTCGTAATTTGGATAAAATATACGTGAATCTGTGAGAGAATGCTTTCCCCATCTGCTTATCCAACCAAAATGTCCCGAAATCATCATAAAATTATTGAAACTCAGTCCTCAGAAATGGACTTTGTGCTTGTAATTACATCACATTGTGTAAACAAAGCGTACTGTACATAGGTGAAATGATCCCATGGACTGCTTCGCTGACTTTTAACTCTTGAGGTGTACAAGGTACTAATGATGATCAACTTTTGTATCCCTCCGTTTGGTAAATAGTTTCAAACTTTTGAGATTTTGCAGTAAATGTAGTTCTGTACTGCATGTTCTTTTTGCTTAAATGTCACAGACTTGTGTTTTAATTGAATTGGATCCTATTTTTATACTAAAGTATATATGTATGACTAAATCTGATAATTGTTTATTTGAAATGGCACCAACGAAGAGTGCAGTGTAAATAGATTTAAGGTGTAACAGGGCAATTGGTTATCTGAGTAGCCATAGATCTGAATCCCACTGGGAACATTCCCTTGGTTAATTGCTTTCTTTTTAGATAGAGAGCCACCAAGACTGTAACATGCATTCAGTTCTTTTCAGCTGTACTTCCTTTATCTGTTAAATTGAGCTCTGAAAGCATACATGGGCTGTGCAGTGCTGGAAAAGGTTGATTAAAACCTGACCTCCATGAACTCTGAATACAAAAAGTATTTATCACATGAAAGGTGAAGCTACAGCCTGGCACTGATCATACAATAGTGATCTCCTCTTTTTATACTGTTTTCTCAGGATGCACATTAGGAAACGAATGGGGTAATAATATATGCACAGAATTTCATCATTATTATCAAAAATACTCCACAGTTGCCTCTTCATTTTGAACAAACCTGTACTTTTTTTTATTTTTTTTGTATACATCACATCTCTGTTGGTTAATAGAGAAACTGAATGCACTCATAATTTGCCATCACATCACAAATATTACAGATTACAAAACATGATGCAGTAGTAAAAATGCAATATATATATAGTTTTGTAATCCTGATTTTTGTCGTGCTTTTCATCGGACTTTTCTCTCCTCACTCGCTGCTACGTTGTACTAACTCACCAAACATTTCGTATGCCATTAGTAGATTACCGAACTACAAGCTGCCTCAACTTACTTATTATATCTCATCACAGAATGTCAGACCCACATTGCCGAATTCATTCAACGCAGCTCAGTTTTTCACCTCGTAGGTTCCTGGGCCTCCCAGAGCCCAGATGTGCTTGGGGATTAACCACAAACAACCTGTGCCTTAGTGTATGTAAATGCCATAAAACATCAGAGATTCAAAAATAAACAACACTTGACTTATGCACACACTTGTAGAATTGTAAACTGTTGGTGTCTTCAGCTAGATTTAGCTGTTTGAGACACAATAGGGTCCCACAGAGAGGAAATGATGTCAAAGAAAATATCCAATACAAACTACAGTAAGACTAACGCTCAAACGTACTATTGGAGCTTCATTCATCATTTCAAACAGTAAAATTGAAGGATTTCTTTCCAAAAAGAGAGTCTTTTAAAAGCTAAACATAAAATGCATGAGGCCCAAGTGGAGAAGTCGTGTAAATTTGTGATGTCGGCTTACAATTAGTAATGTCTGTTTTGTGTTGAATTGACAAGGGACTTTTTGACTTGTATCAGGGAATCCTAGTCTTCCTTTGTTGAACTAGCTCAGGATATAGTAAAGGTACTGTTTTTCCATCTCTATCTCTGTCTGTCTTATTCAGTCTGGAGTAATTTTATAGTGCTCTGCCTTACAGCAAACAAACACCAACAACAATACTGATTAATATCACTTTTATTTTTGTTTTCCACAACTGACAGACATTTTTCTACAGGGGAGCAGGGGGGCAGGGCAGCGGTCATAGGAATTAGATATTTTATTTTATTTTTTGTTCTTTTCCTGAATTTCATGGAGTTTGTTTTTGTGGCTATAGTGTCATGAAAAGAGACAACATAGACTGTCTTTGGAAGTGTTGTTAATGTGTACTGTGGCTTGATAACAATACTGTAAATGTTTGATGAATGTATATTTAGTCATTTAAACAATGAAACAAATTGACTTTGAATGGATTTCGAAATAAAATGATTTTAAAATCCTCTACATTTTGTTTGGTTGAATTTCAATGGACCATGCTAGAGTTAATATCACTCACTTTTATTATCTATAACATGCACCTTCCTTTCTTCCTACACCAAAGCCATTGCGTATTTGCAGACGGAAATGTGAACAGACAAAACATTTCATATTTAGACTGTAACTGTGATTTAACAGGTAAGCTGAGGCTGATGCAAGTTCGCCCTCTTTTGGTCAATAGTAAAACTTGCACTAAAGCATCTTCAGTCTGCTTACATAGTGCTGTATCTGGGTTTTATCGTAAACTCTTTGGTCAACATGTGATCAAATTGGAAGTAATGATTCCATTTGCCAATAGAGAAGACAGAACGTGGCTCATTATAGCCTGTAACTGAATCACATTAAGCTGCTATTATATATGTGTGCAAATGTAATGTATTGGGTTTGCAAACATTTTTCAAAACAAAGTAAAAGACCCCAAACTGATCTTTACCTTTGTATTCTGGTTTAGAGTGAGCAGTGAAACTGCAGGGCAACTGATTGACTGGAGACATTATATCATGCAACTGCTGATAAAAGGAAAGAAGAATCAAATGAAATAAGATTTAGTTAAATTAGAACTAAACAATTATACTTGAAGAATCAAGTTATATGACATAGAATTCACATAAATATTAATTTTTTTGCGCTGGCAAACTACAAGGCTACAGATTTGCTCTGAATTTGATCAAAAATACATTAATTCAGCAAAAAACTGAAATAATTAATCTCCTCAAACTAGATGTTGACAGTAGGGCCCTCTAAAACCCAGCTTAAACAGGACCTACATTAAGGCTTTAATATATCAGATACTTGACACAGTAATGTGGAGAAATGTGTTGTACACGTGCCTTTAAGAATATGTATAACTAAACAATAATAATAACGGAAACAGGCAGGTCCTGATTTAATACCTAATCTGATGACCCTGACTCTTAGAAATGCCTTAAAACGAGTTTCAAGTTAACACAAGGTACATACATACACGGTGCTCAAGAGAGATGTCGGTGGCCCATTGTGTCAACAGAGCCTCCAACTCATTTTTGCCCTGGGTGTCCCCGGCAGGTTTATGTCCATGTTTTGATTTTGGAGTTTTATGGGATCCTGGACAAATGCGCTCTTCACCCATCTGAGTAAATCACTCCTCCTTTTTCAGTTGTGCCTGGAAACTCCTGCAACCTGAAGTTACCAAACCCTCCTTCTTTGAGAACCACTGCACTAGAGGGCACTATACTCCTGCCAAGCTACCCAAGCTTCTCCTCAACTCCTCCTCCTCCGTGTTCTCAGTTGTCACATTGTCCAACATGGCTGCGTCCATGGTGCGGATCTGCCGCTATGCATCGCGGCATGGATCCCGTAGTCTCCTCAGACGAACAAATATTTGCCTCCCGCTCAAGTTTGAATTTCACCTTTCCTCTCCTGCACGCAGCGGACTGCTCTTCTCTCTAAATAAACGCGGTATTCTGAAGGACTCGTTCCCAGAAAACGCAGCGCAGGACCTGCTGCCCCGGCTGCTCCAGTCCGGTGCGCAAACTGTGTACTGCGGATTTGACCCCACGGCCGACAGCCTCCATGTGGGCAACTTGCTCGCTATCATAGGCCTGCTGCACTTCCGTGGCGCCGGGCACCATGTCCTCGCCGTGCTCGGAGGGGCCACGGCACAAATTGGGGACCCGAGCGGGAAGACCAGTGAGCGGGAGCGGCTGTCCGCGGACGTCGCGGAGGCGAACACCCGCAGCATCCGGGAGAGCATTCAGAGGATTTTTACCAACCACGAACTTCACTTCCACGACAGCGCCAGGCCGCTTGGCACCGTGGCGGTACTGAACAACCTGAGCTGGTATAAGAACTGGGATGTGGTGGAGTTTCTGTCGGAGGCCGGAAGGCACTTGAGGATGGGCACCATGCTCAGCCGGCACAGCGTGCAGTCCAGGCTGAAGAGCGCAGACGGTATGAGCCTGACAGAGTTCACCTACCAGGTGTTCCAAGCTTATGACTTCTACCACCTGAACCAAATATACGGCTGCAAGATTCAGCTCGGAGGCACCGACCAGCTGGGCAATTTGATGTCTGGCCATGAGTACATTCACAAGTAAATGTCCATCCAAACAGTGCGACTTTTGGAGTACGCAGTGGTCTTCAAGGAGAAGAGAGCCTCATTTCAGACTCCTTTTTTTTTTTTTTTTTTTAAACAGCAATTTTTACTGCATATTATTGATCTTGCATTGTACATAAATCCAACATGTCTAATGTGAATTGATAGGAGCCTGTCTTCAGCGCTGCACTTGTTCATCCTGTAAAAAAAACAACAACCCTGTAACTGTAAAAACTTTTTATCAAGCTTTTTTATGCTGTTAATCAGGAAGTTTAGGATTTTTACCCCCTGAACCAAACACATAGTTGCACATTTGAGCTAAATTCACAAGTAAGTTTCCAAAATATAGAGGAGAAAAACAGACTACTAATGTCGTGGTCTCTTTTCAGTAGGTACAGAGATTTGCTCCAGACCTCATTGAAAAATCTATAAATTAAAGATATTGTTGATCCTTGGTAAATGTACACATCACAGACAATGTGGTTACTTTTTTATGTGGAGTGTTTGGAGCCACTCTTTCATTCTGCATGCTTCCCATTCCTTAAGCGCTTAAATTTACAAGGTTATCTACTTTTTTTTTATCAGCACCATGTATAACCTCTACCTCCTGAACCAAATATATGGTTGCCATTTTCTGCATAGAGGCTGTCTGTGATGTCTGGCCATGAGTTCATTAACAAGTAAATGCCCATCATATTAATATGGACCTGACAGATGGATATGTTCTCTTTCTGAAGACATAGCTCTGTACCAGACACCATTCATAATTCCCATAATTTGGTCAAATCACACACACATCAGGAAATGTAAGTAAATGTCTCGTGTGAATCTACACGAGCCACTTTTAAATCCTGCATACTTCTTAACTTCAAAGCAACAATGTTAATTTGAGAAAAATGTTCAGTCATTGAATTTATTCAAACTTTTTTTTAATTTATTTCTGCATCTATTACGGAATTGTGGTGTGTGTGTTTTTGATATTAAGGGGACCCCTTTAAAAGCGTTACGCTCAGTTTAGATTGATTCATTTGTGAGCAACGGCCAATTTCTAGCAACTGGCTTGATGCTGTATCACATTATTGTCACAGGAAAAAAAATTAAGAATGTGACCTAGATTTTAAAAACTCACATTTAATATCTTACTGATGGCATCAAACTGGAGGGGATCCACTGTCAGTGAGCAGAAGTACATGACTTCTACAACCGGAACAAAATATATGCTTGCAAGATTCAGCCTTAGATTTTTAGATAAAAAAATAATAGCAGCTTTTTTTTTTCTACTTGTATGGTTACATTGATTCCACTTAAATTTGAATTATCGCTGCTTGCTACGAAGACATTGCAAAAACGCGCCAGCAGTTCAGCCAGACAAAGGATCCACTCTCAAGTTTTCATGTGTCCATACCAGCCTAGTTGCACTGACATCCTGGTATCTCTTCAGAGTGAGCGGTGAGGAGGTGTATGGCCTGACCATCCCGCTGGTGACCAGCTCTGTCGGGGACAAGCTGGGGAAAACGGCAGGCAACGCAGTGTGGCTCAACAGAGACAAGACATCGCCCTTTGAGCTCTACCAGTTCTTTCTCAGGCAGCCGGACGCCAGTGTGGAGGGGTACGTGCAGGTGGAGGCTGATGAATGGATGTAAAGCTAAGATAAACGATCTGAAAGCATCTCGTTGTTGACCTGTCATCTGCCCTGGCTGGTTGAGGTCTAGCAAATACTCGGTAATAAGCTGACGTGTATTTGTGTGTGCATTTCACAGGTACCTGAAGTTGTTCACCTTTCTGCCTCTGGCGGAGGTGGAGAGGCTGACGGAGCAGCAGAGAGAGGATCCAGGCAAACGCCTCGCACATAAACGGCTGGCTGCAGAAGTGACCAAACTGGTGCATGGAAAGGAGGGCCTCGAGAGTGCCAAGAGGTCAGAGAGGGGCTCTGTGTGTGTGTGTACCGTATTTATTTCGACAAGTTGTGAGGTCATTTCTTGCAGTTTTATACATGTTTGGTTTTATTCAGCAAGAACTCATTCAGAAACATCAGGAACAATGTGTTTAGCGCTGCAGGGTTATGTAGTCAGTTACCGCCAGAAAGTCAATGATGAATTCTAATTTGTATGTTGATAAGTATTCATACATCAGCTGTGTGTAGGAGGGAAATATGCTAAATCCTTAACAACACCCAGGCTCACTAGTAGTAGTAGTAACTCACTGTGTTGCTGCTCTTAACCTCTATCGTCCCAGTGGAGGAAAAGGCTGTGCAGAGCAGTGCAGTCACATTAAATGTTATCATTGCAGATGTACCAATGCGCTGTACCACAGCAGCGTGCAGGCCTTGGAGGAGATGAGCGACGAGGAGCTTCAGGAACTCTTCAGGGAGGCTCCGTTCCATGAGCTGCTGTTGGAGCCGGGGACCACGGTGATCGACACGTGCCGCAAGGTCAACGCCATCCCCGAGGGACCCAGAGGGTAGGAGCTCCAGTCCTGATTCCTCTCAATCCAGTTTCTCAGGGCCAACTATTAATAGAGAATATATAGAGAGTATTTAAAAACTACATTAAACGCATAAACCTGCAAATGGATGAAGGAAAGCTCAAGGGCTATTAGTCCACTCAAATTCCTCACGTTCCTTAAGTCCTATCAAGCCATGCATGTGGTTCTCGTGATAATTATTTGTTCAAAAGAAAGTAGCTGGAGTCAGATAATCCTGTTGAAATTTTACAAGCCATTTTTGTCCAGAGTTTGTGAATTAAATTATGTTCACTGGCATTGTATTTAGGTGGCAGCAGATGGGCAAACACAAATCAAATGTATTTCAATTTATTTATGATTAGGTAATTTGACTGACACTATCATAAAATAATAAAAATATCCATCACACAAAAGCTCATGATAACATTTTTTACAGTGCTTGTTTGTCTAAACCACTGTCCAAAAACTATTCAATTTACAGTGGTATAAAAGAGATTACAGTCATCATATTACATTAATGGTCATAAACTTACATTAATTGACCATGTAGGAGTCAGGAGGATAGCCCGGATACTGATTATGTGATATCTCATCATTATACACAAGTTACTGTGAGACTACTTGTACCTCAGAAATACACAGTGTGATCTGTCAGATGATGCAGTTTTTATATTCAGTACGAGTTTTCTATAATTATATTGTTGGCTTTAGAATTAGTGCAAAGATGGATCACAATGGGACAAGGAGGCATTTTTGTGATTTCCTATTGAAACAGTGCAAGGTTATTTCCTCACTACCTCAGATGGGTTACGCAGAGGAGACGCTGTGCAAACGTAAATGTGTGAATGTTTGTGTCTCAGGTATCGGATGGTCTCAGACGGAGCGGTGTGGATCAACCACAAGCGGGCTGACAAACCGGAGCAGGTCTTGATCCCCAAACTCCACATCCTGTCTAATGGACTGAGCCTGCTCAGAGTGGGCAAGAGGAACTTCCACATCATCAAGTGGCTCAGTCTCTGAGGCTGCCTGACTGAGCAATGGACCAGTTTACTATAATGGACTGACTGGGAAGGTAGGCGACTGCACCTCAGCAGGGTCAGTGAGGAGACTTTGATGGACTGATATCTTACTGGGTTTTTGGGATAGCCTGAACCCTTAGTAGTCTCCTGTGGTTGTTATATAAATATGTACATGTACCGATGTGATGTTTATCTGAAGCTACGGTATTAAAAAGCCTTTGACATGAAGATGGTTTACCTGCTCACTTTGTGCTGTTGTAGAGGGTTTTTTTTTGTTGTGAAAGTGATCACTAGGGGGCATCATTGTCCCAGTCTTAAGGGGGTCCACAAGCAGCCACCCACCCCACCTAGCCTGCTGTGACCTCTTAAGTAAATAATTGCTCACAGTAAAATTAAATTGCATCATTTCTCGCAAACAGGTTATAGTTCTATTTTAAGCAGTCGTGTTTCTTTTAATGTAATGAGAACATGAGGCCGGCATCTGTGTTAATGTGCCTTGTTTTTTCTTCCTCAGTGGTACAAAGTGTAAACTGTATCATAAAGAGAAGAATGAGGTTTTGGATCAATTTGAAAACCAACGACTTTTGCTTGCAGGTTACCTTGAGATAACATAAATTATATTTTTCCATTATGTAGTAGTTTTTGACAGGTGGTACTCAATTTTCCAACACTATCCAAAGTTTTGACTGTAGTGTAAATAACAATTTCTAACATTAAGCATGCAGGAACCTTAACAGTGTTTGTTTTTTCCTTTAAGGTTTTGGGGGTTTAAAAAAAAAAAAAAAAGAAATGCACATTTGACAACTTCTAATGTATGTGGTTTTCTAGCCCTGGTGTTCTCTCTTCTTGTCTTGGGGTCAGTTGTGTGCTGAACTTGACCTTCCCTACTCGGCTGCATATAATTGGTGGAAATCTCATGTAGTAAAGATAGACGTTTGGCTAATTGGCAGAAATTAAATTTTTATTTTATTTTTGGCAATCATTGGTTACTTAAGAGGGGATAGGGGGGTTTACCTACTTTAGCAGAGAGGCACAGAGCCCAAACCTTGAAGCTTTAGTTTAAGTGCTGTCAGCTCTTTTAAGGCGGTATGTTTATAAGCAATTTGTTTTTCACAAATATTACCTTTACAGCATATTTTGTATCAATCTGATTAATGGTTGTTTGGCAGCAGTTGGATTTTATAGTTGTTTTTTTTTCTAAATTCTAATTTGTGAATGTATTGAAATATATTTGTTGTTAGGTTCATTAAACTAAGGCTGCGGATGCAAGAAATGCAAGGTATTTTAAAACAAGACGATGCCATGTGTTAAACTCCACCCATAAGCTTTTGTCTTATTTTTTTGGAAGCTGGTTTTAAAATGTAATTTTAAATGCCTACCAGATAATATTGAAACATTCAGCTTTAATGTCTTGCAAATATTAGTTTCTCTCTTATTTAGAGGCTGAAATATTAGAATATCCTTTGGGTTTTTTTTGGTTTTTTTATTGGCTTCTTTTTGTTATCACTGAAAGGATTGTTTTCTAATCCATAATATTTTCTTACCTGCCAACATAGGAAGAGGAATATATATTTATTAAATGTCCATACAAATAGTGGAAAAAAAAAAGACGTGTAACAAGGGAGATCTAAAGCAACTTGCACACTGCTGTATTGACAGCGTTTTTCAGTTTTTGAGCTTGGAAAAAGATGTAGTAATAATACACAGGCGCGCTTGGATGTTCTGAGCCCTGTCGCAAACAACCTCGGTCCACCTTAAGAGAAGTGGGCGGGCTCAAGCGTCCTGACCAATCAGCGGCTATCTTTGCGTTTAAATAGCTCCGTGTGTCAATCATGTTTCCCTCCCCTCTCCCTCCCTCCCCCGCCTCCCACCCCCTCCCCAAGTCAACCTCCCCTCTCAATCCCAACTACATCTCTCAATCGCCATATTGGGTACTGAGAAGGTTTGTCTGCAGTTTCTCTCACTACGGGACGAAACATTTTTTGACAGAGCGGCTCCGGTTCCTGTGCACTTTGTTTTGATGCTCCGCGGAGACGACCGAGCACCGCGGCCGTTAGCCTCTCCAGCTCGACGTATGCGGGGCGCCAGTCGTCGTTTTACGCAGCTTTTCGGATCTTTCTCAGCGACGAGGAGAGACCCGTTGTTTTTGAGCGGCGTGTTTTTCTGGTGAAAACGGGACGCTTTGAAGAAAAAAGACACAAAAAGAAGAAAACATTGTCTTTCTTTTTTTTTTTTTTTTTTTTTTTTTTTTTTTTTAGGGGGGGGGGGTTGTTTAAAATGTCAGATGTTCGACTTTCAAACGGGAGCCCGACGCTGGAGCGGACAGAGCCCCGGGTGTCGGATCACCCGAAACCGTCAGCCTGCAGGAGCCTCTTCGGCTCGGTGGATCACGAAGAGTTAAAGAGGGATTTAAAGGGACATTTGCGGGAGTTGGAAGAGGCTGCCTCCGCCAAGTGGGGCTTCGACTTCGCCAATCACACGCCGCTGGCCAACGGCAGGCTGGAGTGGGAATTAGTGGATTGCGCAGAGGTCCCGGATTTCTACATGCGGCAGCCGCGGAGGGAGAAAGGCGTCCGCGCCGCAGGGAATAACAATGTGGATCTAAACGGGAATCATAACTGTGTTGTTGTGGCTCCGAGCGAAGACGGCGGCAGGTCCGACGGGCAGATGGAGTGCACGGAGCAGTGCACCGGGCTGAGGAAAAGACCTGCATGTCACGGTACCTACGTCTGCTTACAAAATGACCTCTTGTTTCCACCCGAATGCTTTTCTGTGTAACAGATAGCCACATCACTGTGGTGGGATTTCTCTCACCGAAAAATATGTATTTTTTTTTTTTGTAACCTGAAAAAAATTTGGACCACAACGGGGAAAAATTGGGTCTTTTAAAAAAAAAAAAAAAAAAAGAGGACAAAGATCAGTAAATGGCTTATTTATTTAGTTTTTCTTCTCTTCTCTTTTTTTTTATTTTTTTTTAAATTTTTAACTGACGATGATAAACTTTGCTTTTGCAGACCCCTCGGCCCAAAATAAGAGGTCACACACCAGCTCGGAGGAGGTCAGCTGTCCGAGCCTGAGCCGCCCTACGGAGCACACACCCAGGAAACCCAGTCCCAAGAGGCAAACGTGAGGACGGAGAGACGGTAAGGAGCTCCTCTGGACTCGGTTTAACTTTCTTTCTTTTTTTTTTTTTTCCTTTTCTCCTAAATGTGCTTATTTTTTAATGGGCTTCTGAATGGTGTAACGCGTCAGGGTAGAAAATGCAGACTAGGCCCTTTTTTTTTTTCTAGCTGTGGTCCTCCTCGGGAGGTTTTCGTAAATTTAACAAAAATACTTTTTATTTACAAAAAAAAAAAAAATCGTATTATTTATACACTGTCGTTCGGTGTTCGTATAAACCACCGTGCAGCTCAGACTAGATGATTTTAAATTTTAAATACGTGTGCAGGTTTGATAATATATATATATATTTATTTTTTTGCGTGCGTGCCCTTCAAGAGTGCTGTCAGGCGGCCCCATTCATTTACTAGTAGTAACAGCTTTCAGTTGTATTTTTTTTTTTTTTTTTTTTTTTTGCACTCGGATCTACGTTGATTTCACTACGATCGATACAACAACAACAACAAAAAAATACAAAAAAAAAAAAATGGTGGCTGCGCGTTTTACACCTTTCAACCACGAGCCCAGAGTTTCCACTGAAGTGTAAACAACAAGTGCTGAACAACAGTGTAGTAGTAACACGTCAGCAGCCACTGCCCTCAGCACGGAGCAGAGCAGGGACGGGAAGGGGCTGGTCTCTGCGTGCGTGCGTGTGTGCGTGCGTGCGTGTAGGGCACTCTCTCTCACGCACACACTCTGCAGACTAATGTTACAACACACACACACACACACACACACACACACACGTCTGTCCCTCCCTGTTGGTGGAGAGCGTGCAGAGGAGTCGTGCAGGTCTGAAATCAAGTGTGCATGTTGTGTCACTGGTTTGGAGGGTGAATGGGCATGAAATCTGCAGCGTAGTGACAAGGATGTGAACTAGGGGGGTGAAGTCATGGTGGTTTTTAGTACACGTTTAGAAACGGATTAGTGGGAGAGGAAATTTTAAAAAATAAATAAATAAATAAGTAAAAATTCAAGGAAGTCTAAAATAGTTTTTTTTTGTTGTTGTTGTTGTTGTTGTTTTTTAATTAAAAAGTATGGTTCTTTGAGAGAAAAAAAAAAGATCTTGTTCACCTGCCTGCTAGTTGTTGGTTTCTACTCCTAAAATATAAATTGTTGTGTAAAATTCAAGGTGTTGGGGACACCTCTTTTTTTTAATTTCTTTTTTTTTTTTTTAAGTTTGCCGAATGAACAAGTTCGGCCTGCATATATGCGCTGGTCAATAACTAAAGAACATAAAGAACACTTTCTGGACTGTTTGCAGTGACTCCAACTATATTTCTGGTTCCTGTCTCCTTGCCTTTTTATGTCGGGAGGCATTTGCTTCTCCACATGTTAAGTGAAACCTCAGCACAACCAGCCTCTCCATTCTTTTGCAGAAATTATTGCACAATGCTCTGTGTGTCAGATTAGTGTTGTTCTTGCAAACTCTAATGCCCCCCTCCCCCCTCTACTCCCCCCCTCCCCCCCTCCCTCCTCTTTGGTCTGATTTGTCCCACAGAGCTGAACATGTATTTCCCCCAGTTTTAAGCGGGAAACCTCAGTGTTGGCCGAATTTTTTACATTTTTTTTTATTTTTGGAAGAGGATCTACGCAGCATCAGAAACATATCAGCTCTCCTGAAGATGGGGGAGGACGCTGTTGAAGCACTGAATAGAAACACTAAAGTTGTGGCACTCAATTAAAAGTTACTGCCTCTAAAAGCGGTCAATGTAGCAGTGTGCAATTAGGTTTGATTTCCTTTTTTGCTCCTTTTTTTTTACTACCTGTGTGTAAATAAATATCTATAGATATCTATATATATTATATTTCTCTCCATATGTAGCACATAAAACATTATGATTGAAAAACAAATCCTTTATGTAAAATGGTGTGAATTTTGATTTGACTTGAAGAATTGCAGTGTAGTTTGATACATGTTTCCAAAATGCTGTTCAGTTTTTTTTTTTTGGTTATTTTATTCTTTTATTTTGAAAGGCATTGTGATGCTGACATGGTCCCTAATTGCTACATTTAAAATACAAAATCATGGCTTCTTACAGTTTCTTAACAGTGTGTCTTCACTCCGTCATCTTCCTAACTCACCAGTGAAGAACGGTACAAATGTAGCTCCTCTGTTTGTATTCAAACTTTTTTGTTTTGTTTTGTTTTGTTTTGTTTCGCTGCTTATTGCGAATGTCACCAAGTGCAAGTTCTCCTATAAGATCTAGTTCCACAGGAATAATATTTCCGGAAGGACTTTCTTTAAATCAGCCGATATTTATTTTGTAATTGAGGTGCTGTTTGCACCAGTTGAATCCTGGAATATGATCGTTTGTTTTTCCTTAAGTTCTCCTGTACACCTCAGCCACATTGTAAAGGATGTGTTTGATTTCCCCCTGGAGCTGTGAGGTACTCAGATATTGAAGGACAGAGACCATACAAACTGCACAGTTGTGTTCTCCTTGACTGTTTTCCTTATTGTTTCATGAGCCTTAATGCTCTTCAGAAAGGAGGTTTTCTGTAAAGGGTAGAATGTCCTACAATACCAAATACATCTTTGCTTCATTACAGTTGCCAGCGCCGCCTGTGCTCCTTAATTGACTTCACATTGTATTACTTTGTGATATCCTAGACGTTTGTACTTTTTTTTTTTTTTCCACCGACGTTGTTAGCCTGCTGAGGATGCCACTGTGAGCATCTAAAAGCTTCCCTTTATTTGCTTAAAGTGTGGTTTATTTTCAAAGAGACCAGGGTGCACCTGGATGGAGACAGAAAACAGCTAGTCTCAGAAATGCAGTCACCATGCCTGTGTATTTGTGTAAATCTTTGCAATGTACCTTTGTACATAATTTTGTAAAAACACTGAGAAATTATACTAACTTATTTATGTCAAGCTTTTTTTATGTAGAATAAAAAAAATAAAAAAAATGGGTTTTTGATTACGGTTATCCAAAGTGGCATTTACTTTATTATAATTGTTTTATTTTGTAAAAGCATATTTTTGGTAGTTTTTTTTTTTTTTTTTTTTTTTTTCTTATCAATAAGGTTGCAAACTGAGCCTGATAAAATATTTGATGTGCATTTTGTAATGTGTGGTTATAAAATGTGTTGCAATCAATTAAAAGAAAAATTAAATCTATCTGACTTGTGGGTGCTCTTTACACTTGGTGTGAATTCACCATACACACTCATGGTTTAAGCTCACAGCTGATTTGCTCATTATGGGAAAATAACTAGAATTCTTTTTCTCTCACTACTAATGTCCAAACGTCACTTGGGTCGTTGCAGCAGCTGTGCGAGTGGACATCGGTGCATGCAGGCAGCCTGGTACAACAAAGCGCCACTCCCAATATGAATCCACCAGGGTTGTGAGCTGGCTGATGATTGACACTTTGGTCATCCAATCAAAAAGAGAGAGGGGAAAGCAGACCACTTGTTGCAGCCAGTGATATTCAGTAATTTATTACAGGAATGACTTTCATGAAAAAAGGGAAAAAAAAAAAAAAAGAGAAGGTAAGTTCTTGGAGCTCATTAAAGCATCCTCTCCTGACAGTATACTGCAAACCTAACTGCAACTTGATTATTATTTTTTCTTTTTTTTTCTTTTACTCCCCTTAGTAGCATTTGTATTTCTAAGTGTGTGTGTGTGTGTGTAAGAGAAAGAGCAAGATAGACCTTTTCTTGCGTGGTGTGTTTTAAATTCTACATCCCATTAGATTTGTTCCTGCCATTCATTTCCTTTACATTTATTTAAAATAATTTAAAAATATATATATATTTTGTGTTAAATGTTGAAACTGTAAGACACATAGGGAGTGTAGTGTTCTACTTCCTGTACAACATATTTACTTAATTTATTATAAATTAATTTATATAATTATTGATTTTATTCTTATGTTAGGTGATGAGATTGTGTTAGTTAAAATTATAATATTGAGTAATTTAAGATTTTTATTTGGTTTGGTGAGCTCATACACAAAAAAAAAACCTCGAATCACATACAGTGATCACCTTGCATGGGGAATACAACAAGTGAAACAAAGTAATGGTAATAAATGATTAGATATATAAACGAAGCATTCCCATGGGGATGCTGTGGGCAGCAGCATAAAGTTGTTTCCAATCATATACACACTCGTATCCAGTGTTGCGGACATATGTTTCTGACACTTCTCATAACCAGAAAACAATGTTAATAGATACAGAACCTATAAAGATAATTTAACTGCCTAAAAACAATGATGTAATTTTGTTGTAATTTTTTTCATACAACTTTTTTTTTGTAATTTTAGGAAATTTATGCCAACAGCAGAGTCTTAATCTGTGTCTTAAAGCTCTTTGACCTGCAGTAACTTTGCTACACATGTCTCAGTCTCTGTCACGGCACATCTGCTGTAAAATCCAAATTAATGCTTTCACAACACTGAAGTTCCCTGCTTCCTGCTTGTGCCACCAAAACAGGAAGACACCTGCAGCAGCGATTTTAGAGCTGGAAGGGTGGGGGCTGTGGTAGTGTGTGTGCACCACTAAGAGGTGGAGGGGTGGGAGGAGGTGGGGGGGGTCCGGTCCTGAAGTGTGCAGGTGGGTAACCTCAGCCCAGCCGTCTACCCCCACTCTGAGCCCGGTCCATTGTCCCAGTGTGTGTGCCTTTGTGTGTAGGGCCATTGTGAGGGGCCGGGGCTGGCCACTGTTGTGTCTGGGGCTTCTCTGCTCAGACAAAGGGCCCGTCTACGAGCCTCCACCCTGCCCAAACTGCAGACTGACTGACTGACTGACTGACTGGGTGTCTGACTGACTGACTATAGGTGGCTGACTAACTGACTGAACGGCTGACTAGGTGTCTGCTTGGTTGACTGATTGACTGGTGGGATAGCAGAGGAGGAAGAAGAAGTGTGGGTTTCAGTCAAACTGCACACCAGTGCTTTCATAGCCTTTTATATAAAAAAAAATATTTATCAAAATATATTTACAACTTTGCTTTTAAATGTAAATATAGTGTGTGCTTTAATGACATTATGACTATTAGAATGTTTTTTATTTTATTTTACAATTGTAAAAGGCTGTAAGGATTTTTGAAAATAAATAAATAAATTGAGCTGCAGAGTGCACAAAGGATTGACAGAAAATGACACTTACAATATGACAACAAAGGAAGGCTTATCAGAAATTCATCTTTTCCAGGAAACTATAATAATTTCGGTTATGTTTCTGATGCTGCTGCTGTGTGTGTGTGTGTGTGTGTGTGTGTGTGTGTGTGTGTGTGTGTGTGTGTGTGTGTGTGTGTGTGTGTGTGTGTGTGTGTGTGTGTGTGTGTGTGAGAGAGAGAGAGAGAGAGAGAGAGAGAGAGAGAGAGAGAGAGAGAGAGCAGGCCAAAGATACAGCATTGTAACCAAAGTTTTTCTGTCTATACTCTGCACATTTAAAGAAGTGGGTGGAGAGTCCACAACCTGTTATTATACAGTGCAACAGGGTATTTTTTTTAAATATTTTATGTTGTCTGTAAAAGTCTGACAAATGTCTCTATGAATTACACGTATTTATATATTTAGAACCGCTTGAGAGGCCTTGTTTATAACACACATTGTTCTGTTTTGCATAAAACTCCTGAACAGATAATAGTTTATTGTTCCATAATTATTTTCCTGAAGAGGATCAGGAGATTTATTGGTGAACAACTTCTTTTACACAGTTGTTTCACAGTGTAAAGCGCCCCACAAATGACCACATGACCTCTCATTCAAGAGGTCATCCTTAGCACTATACTGTGATCACTATGATGCAACAGCTTCGCCTTTTGCATAAGAAACACCTTTTCTGTTACAGTAGGAAGGTCCCTGAAAGCATTCCTGTAACACTCCATCACAGCCACCCAAACAAAACCACAGCGAACTCGAGGAAATTCCAGTAAGGCAGTCAGTCAAAGACGGGGAAGGCCTCATCGGCCTGTTTCTCTCTGCGACATCTCGCATGTGCCAAGAATTCACACTTCCTTGCTATATCAACAGAAACAGGTTATCTTTTCCTGTTAACCGCCCCGGCACTTAATATAAAGCCACAAGTTCCTCCCCATGTTTCCTGCCCAGGCCACAACCCACGTCATCAAGCTATTCCCCTGGCACCTTGGGCTGTGAATGAGGGGAAAGCAAGTGCCCACAAACAAACACCTAACATCCCTCTCACCGTGTCCTTCTCCCTCTTTTTCTTTGTTTCTCTAGTGCACCTCTTAACAGACTGTGAGCCAGGCCAAATTGCATTAAAATTACTGTGTTTTCTCTTATTTCTTTTTGAGCATTTGTTTTAGCAGCCTGGAATGCCCCAAGTGGGTGGAGCTTGGATGTTTTTTTGGACAGCTCAATTGCACTGAGTGAGCCAGGCACGCTGTACAGGAATACAGGGAAACTATTTCATTGAATAGCAGATACACTGACATCACTTTGATTCCTCAAATGCGCGCGCGCGCGTGTGTGTGTGTGTGTGTGTGTGTGTGTGTGTGTGTGTGTGTGCGCGCGCGCGCGTGGGTGCGTGAAAGAGAGGGTCTGGGGATGAGTGACAGGCAGGGAGGAGGGGTGAAGAGGTTAGAGATGCTGCAGAGCACTGAATGACAGATGTGCCGATGTGCATCTGTGGTGTGGAGTGGAGGGGAGAGAAAGGCGGGGGAGTCGGGGTAATGCTCATTAAAGCAGCACACCTGCAGCCTATCAAAGAGCCTTTATCTTTTATCAATCCAAATCTGCTCAAGCACGCAGAGTGAGACGTGCAAAACAAGCAGGCTGCGCTGCAAGCTCACTCCGACTCCTTTATCTCTTCCTCTCCCTCCCTCTCTCTCTCTCTCTCTCTCTCTCTCTCTCTCTCTCTCTCTCTCTCTCTCTCTCTCTCTCTCTCTCTCTCTCTCTCTCTCTGTGGATGGTACCTGGCCCAGTAATCCTGTCAGGAATGCTCAGGGATGCTTTTAGATGCATTTGGCTGAGAAACAGAGACAGTGCTTCCAGTTGAAACATCTGTGCAGAGCAGATAGATAGATTTTTTTTTTTTTTGGCAAGCTCTTCTGAGTGTCAATTTCAATTGATATCTTCTTTCATTAACCATAAAAAAGATAAATGAACATATTTAGCCAACAGAAGTGAGGTGCATTGCATTACCTATCAAGTTCTAATAAACTGAACATATATAAATGAAGATATTTTAATTTGACCAATAGTGCCTGATCAAACACAGCTCAGAAAAATTGCTTGGTAATATGATGGTCCTCAGAGATGGAACAAGTTACAAAGTGTTCAATATTATAATCGCCTATTTCTTTTGTAGATATATAATAATGTGTAACCACTATTCTGTGTAAATAAGTGGATTTTTTTTTCTTCATGTTCATGTTGCATAACTTATGTTTATTTGAGAACAAAAAGACAGCTTTTGAAAACTTTTTTTTTTTTTTTTACCGCAAATCTACTCATTTAAATAAAGAATCAGATAAATAAAACATTGCCTGATAAATCATGCAAATAAAAATAATGTATATTTTGAATTAAGATGTTGAAAATCAAATGTATTCAATTTACAATATTATAAAACAGAGGGAAGAAGGACATGTTCACGTTTTACAAGATGGAAACAGCAAATGTAAAAATTTTCACATAAGAAAAAAGACTAACCTTATAATTTTTTTTCATAAAGTTATCACTTCAGTCATTTTTATTTTGGGTTGCTGGTAAAACAATTAACTGATCAGTCATTTCATCTTTAGATTAATTAATAATTACATAAACTGACTAATTCGACCTGTGAAGGCCATGCACAAAGAGTGTAAGAAGCTACTGGATAAATCAGTTCAATGGCAGGGGGATTGTGTGTGTGTGTGTGTGTGTGTGTGTGTGTGTGTGTGTGTGTGTGTGTGTGTGTGTGTGTGTGTGTGTGTGTGTGTAACTGCAGTACTATGTAGCTGTTCACTGTGGTTAAGACAGCGATTCAGCAAAAGTCTAATCGTGTGTGGGTGTTGGAGTGTTTATACATGCTGTATATCAGCATATCCTCTCATTAATTGTAACTAATGTTGTAAGACCATTTCCATTTATTTGTGCTGTACAGCTTTATGTGTGCACAGTAACTGTGTGTAAACTAGCAAAGAGCTTTTTACACACACACACACACACGATGATGACAGTATGGGCGTGTTAAGATGTGACGTGAATATGATATGACGCAAAATATTTCCATATGATGCAACTTTGTGTAACATTTGCAGAAGTGTATGTGGCAATAATTCCAATGAGTCAAAATATATCTTACAACACTGACCACAGTATACATCAAATTACATCCCATCCACCGAGCTGGCCATCTAAACCATTGACAAGGGAATACTGCTGGTTAAAATGACACAAGATGGAAAATTGTCTTCAGCATTGTTTTGGATCGGTACCAGAAATACATCAACTTTCCACTTTTCACGAGCAATAAAGCAGCCCACATTTCATGTGAATATACCCAGGCCCTTTTTCTAACTTTCATTTTGGCTTTATTTTATTTTTTTTACCTGCTTCTGCTGCCCTCATCAGGAGAGTTGTGGGGCCCGTGCACAGCACGGTCCTCAGCTCTGGTGTTGAAAAGATTCCTGCCATAAGAATGAGTGAACATGTTCTCCAACACAGGGCTTGATGAGAAAAGCAGACTCTTCACCGTATAAAACCTACCTCTGCTTTTTGGACAGCGATGGATGTGGTACATTGGCTTCCCAAAATTCAATTTTTCACTCTGTTTTCAATTTTCACTCAGCAGCTTCCCGTGTTGCAGTTTGGGGGATTTGCAGCTGCCGTGCTGTGCAAATTTAAAAGAGAGGAGGCAGGTATAAAGTAGATATTTATGTACTTATCTGCTTTGTACACATAGGGACAGTTACTTTCCTGGTTCAGTCAATTATAAAACAAAAAACGACTGTAAACTACTGTAAATAAAGATAGAGGTCGATCTGGATTTGATAGTGGTTGAGGGTTGGATAGAAATCTGCATCTACCATATCTCCTCATCATCCCAACAACTTCATTCTCCATATATCATTTCTGAGAATTTGAATTGTGTGCAGTAGGAAGGGTGGAATATTGAGTAATCCTTGTGTTCATGTGTTTTCACTTTCCTTTTCTAATTAAAAATACTTTATAAAATACAGACATATAGCAAGAGCTTATACACTGTATCACTTCTGTTTTTTTTTTACAGTAACAGCCTCCTGCCTCCCACCCCCCCTCTTTCCGTTTTACAGTAGCTCCGTGGTGCAGCTGTCCACCATGCCTAACATTCTGCCTTGGCTGGCCAAACCCCATTGCACCACTGAAGTCCTTCCAGTTTCTAGCCAGGAATTCTCTCCCTGTCTGGGGGGAATAGTCCCCAATAATATGACCTATATAGGCAGCCCCCAGCCAGCCTGTGTTTTCCCCCTCTTCCACACCTCGTACCTCACCCTCAAAGCGTGCCCAGACCTCTGCTCAAATCTGCAGCAGCCGTAACAACACATTAGCAGCAGTCACACTTACCATAGCCAGCCAGCCCTGGGTGGGGTTTCTAAGGCTGGCTGGACCCAGGATGTGAAACTGAGCAGAGCAGAGGGATCTTCGGATCTGAACAAGGCCGGTTTGTGCTGTTGTTGTTGGCTACCGAGCTTTCAACTGGTCATGGCAAGGGGCGGGGCATGGTGAGCCACAGACATATGGTGGAGGGAAATTTCGGAAGGCCAAAGGTCATAGGGGGTCGATCTAACCTCTTGGCCTTTGGTTGATTTATTATCCCATGGGGTGATGTCGCCGTGCTCGGACTAAACAGAGAAGGGGTCAAAGGGCGTACTGTATCTGTTGCCGTTGTGAAAGGCTGTATAGGAAAGCAGTTTTCTGGGTTGGGGATAAAGGGATGCAGAGGGGCCAGCAAACAAGGACAAGGGACATTACCACCTCTGTGTGTCCCACAAGGAAACCATGGAAACCAAGCCAATACTTAAGTAATAAGAGGGCTTAACATAGATTTTGACATCTAAGAGATGCAGATTGGCACAACATGTAGGTGTCTCATGTGTCTTGTTCTTCAACCTTGACCTTGGTAGACCTTTCATACCAAACTGCCTGCACATTGTATTCATAACAAAATCTTTAAATTATGTTTTCATTAGCCAACAATAATTCTACAACACAAAACTAAATGCTATTCTTCTTCTTTTCAGGTCCTCTATGATCTGGGATTTTTATTGATAGCACATTAATACTTTAAAGGGATCACAGGTGTGAATGTACTTCAGTCTATTTTATAATCAAAGGACCAAAAATGGGATTGTCAAACGTGAAGGAAGGTGGGAGAGGGAAAGGAGCTCCAACAACTGTCCTCTAGGCAACTGCTGGCCTCAGTTATTTAGGGACAACTCCTGACAGAGTGGCTGGCATCAGCTGCTGCTGACATTGTTTGTCACAATCCTGGAAGATACACCACAAACACTCACACACATGCACACACACACACCTGTTGACACAGATCTGCTTTCATATAGCACTGCTGGGCCTCTACATGCCTGGGCCTCTCTAGACAGGTGGCCACCAAACACCCCACATGGTGGGCAGACACAGCCGCACAGCCTGACAACTACCACCAGCTACGACCTCTCAGCTGAGCCTGTGTGGCTGTTTTTTTTTTTTTGGCATGGGACTTTTTAACAACAGTAAATACAGAGGAACAGACTCGTGACAAACACAGGTCATTTAATACTTTAAAGCCTGCATTAAAACCATTATAAACAGAATTTGAATATCCTCAAATTATGCCTGTGTCACTGAAAACATCTGCCCACTGAATCTGAAAACAATGACAGCAGTGACCCAAAAAGAGTTGTGGAACGCAAAGTCAAAAACCCTCCAGAATTGAGAGTCAGATGATTTTTCTCTGTGGGTTCATCACCTTGAGTGACGCACCGCACATCATACACAGACTTTTGATCCATTATTACAACATTAATCGTCGGAGCAGCTTTAAGTTAATTAGAAGCAAAAATAAACCAAAGCAGTGCACTTCCGATCCTAGCACTAATACAGAGCCCAGCTGATGTGCATAAGTGACAAGTGATTAGAGCAAAGAGACTCAGTTTGGGGAAACCACACGAAGGCTTAAGTAAAAACCTATTTTTAAAAAAAAAACTCTGAAATTACACGGACTCTGTTGTATCTTTTTTTGGTGGAATTTTAACATTGGTCAGCTGATTTTCATCCTTTTATGTAAATAAGTACCACAATATGTCTGTTTTTGTGTGATTTGTGTGATTTGTGATATTTATGTTGCACCAACCTACATCCAGCAGCATAATGAAGTTCTGTTCTATTCTGAGTGGAGCTGAGGTGTCAAGGATCAAAGATGACATGGACGATCGATAAAGCTCAAAGAGTTTCGCGTTTCATGATCCTGCTTGAGTTCCTCCTCCGCACACACAGACTTCCAGACTGGCAGATTTCACTGTCCAGCATCTGTGATAGTGTGCCCCCTTATATTCTCCTTTTAAACGCTTCCTCAGATCCTCTTTTAGGTTGTGCTCCTGTGTACTTCTGAGATCAAACTGTCTTTTGAAGTGGGAGTCGCTCTCTCTCTCTTCTCTCTGTCTAGTCTTGAGATGAAAGAGGAGCACAGGGCAACACAGAGCAGCCTCAGCAGATGAAACATGGGGTCTTTCTTTCTTTCTTTCTTTCTTTCTTTCTTTCTTTCTTTCTTTCTTTCTTTCTTTCTTTCTTTCTTTCTTTCTTTCTTTCTTTCTCTCTCTCTCTCTCTCTCTCTCTCTCTCTCTTTCTTTCTTTCTTTCTTTCTTTCTTTCTTTCTTTCTTTCTTTCTTTCTTTCTTTCTTTCTTTCTTTCTTTCTTTCTTTCTTTCTCTTCTTCCCTCTCTCCCTCTCTCTCCCTGCCAAAATCCCCTAATGGTGATAGAAACAGAAGGAGGACAAAAGGCAGTGGAGCACTACAGCCCACAGTCCCTCTGGCTAATTGAAAAAGGTTTTGCTTTCCTCTCCAGCTCACTTATGCTCCTGCTGTCCTCCTCCTGACTCTCCTCCTCTCTCTCTTACTCTCCTGCCCTGTCCACCCCTCCCCCAGGACGACCCTCCCTCCCTCCTTCCTCTCCCCTCTCCTTCTCAAGGCAGGGCTGTGCTGATCTTGGGACATCCCCAGTATTTTTTGGCCTCTGAAGGCAAATATAATTGAGTGGTAATATGAGACATATTCTCTTTTCCTCTGCATGCCTCGCTCAATGGGTTATGGAATATTGAAGTTCAAAGTAGGCGCGGTGAACGTGTTATTTTCTCTTTCTCTTCCTCCTTTGTGGTGATTGCAGTGTGAGGGGAATTTAGTAGAAATGGGGAGTTGAGGAGATTTTATTTGGATGGAAACCCTGGCCGGTGACTTACCTTGACCCAGCTCGGCAGAGATTTTGAACAAATGGCTCAGAAAAAACTGGAAGACAGGTTTTACCCTCCAATGAAAGCAAATTATGGAATAGATGAGTTGGTAATCGGATTTCTTCCAAGCCAAGAAAGGAGGCCAAAGCATAATGAAATGGAGTTTTTATTATTTACAACAGCGCTACAGTGTGGAGAGGATGTGTGTGAATATCATTTACAATCATTTCCATCCGTTTGGACAACAAGAAGCCTCTCCGTGTTTCTCACCGCTCCAACAAGCAGACAGATTTCAGGTTGATCTTCTCACATTATAATACAGTACAATAAGGCAATGCTTCTATTTACAACTCTTATAAAACTGTACAAGAGAACAGTCAGGCGGAAATGTAACAAGGTCTGTCACAAAATGAGATTGCCTTTAAAATACAACCACTTTATTAAATAGAAGATAAATAACAGAAGTTTTTTTTTTTTACCACTGCAAAAAATAAGAAAATATAATGCTAGTGCGGAGAAAAAGCCTCTTCTCTTTCCGCTTCTCTTGTTCACCCCTCTTTTGTGTGTGCATCCGTCTTTTTAGGAATGTGCAAGCTATAATTATGGGAGGCCTTTCATACAATAGCTACGAGTTATTTTCTATTTTCTACTTCTTACATGCCTCAGCGCCCGCTCAGATAAATACTATAGAAACAAAGTGAGAGCATTGTCTTTGTTTTCCTTTCGAAGGTGTGCTCTCAGTGGTAGCCTTTCACACAGAATTAGTGCGCCTGCTCCTCAGAGCTTACTGTTTAAATTCTGCACATTTCCCAGTGTTTCTTTTCATTAGTCACTCACAGTCAGTAATCTCCCCTTACCAGGAATTCAGCACTTAATTAGCTCAGGAGAGAAAAAAAATAATCAGAGCTCTAATGGGGCAAATGTATTTCAAATGGAACAGGGCAGTGGTGGTGGCCTGACGAGGGTAACAGAGGATATTAAGCAGAGCCATGGTGGTGGTGTGAGTCGTGGTCCTGCTAAAAGTGTTTGAGATTGAAAACCATACGAAAACTCCCGGTGAAAACCTCGAGCAAACACGGGGACCGTGCCATAACTTCTGACTGTATGCCTGTAACATAGCACCGGGCCCCGTCACTGCTATTTTTATTAGCTCTATCGTAGCTGTAAATCAGCACCATGTTAGCCAACCCAGCCCAGACACACTTCTTCAGTTCCACTTCTTTTACTCCAGCCTTCCGCTCCCTAATGCAGGGCAAAAATCAACAGATAATCTGACCTTCTCTCCTCGTGTTATTCGATCACTACTAACAAACACCCGCCGCAGTCTAAGTACAGTCAGGCTAGATGGATATGTGTCTATGGAAATAACCCTGTTGTGTACTGGGTGTTGATGGTGCCAAGATAATCAGAAGGATTTGAGGAGTGCCTCTGCCGTGGCTGGACTTTCACTTTTCCCTCCATGTCTTTGGGGAACTTGAGTGCTTTGATTGCATTACGACTTCATTATGGGGTTAGTTAGCTTTGGAATAATATTTGGAGTAGAGGAATGCAGCTCAGTGACAGGCCACACATAAATTAACATCATAGAGTAGTGTGATTATGAGGCTAATGTAGTGAAATAAATGCATTCAGCGTGTCGCTGCTTGAACGAGTGTGTGCTGCAGGAGTAGACGGAGAGCCCACGATATGAGTGCAGAAGAGAGAGCTACATTGAGATAAAAAAAAAAAAAAAAAAAGAACACCCACAGAGGACCAACAATCATCCAGAGGAAGAGGTCAGTCAGCGTGCTTTCTACACCATGAATCCCACTCTCAGTGGCCGTTTTGCCCTCGTGTCCCTGATGAGCAGCAAGCGGACAATTTAAAGTTGTTCTCTAATTAGGGGTCAAAAGTCAATGAGAAAATTTGGGTTGGTGAAAAGAAGAGAAGTGAGATTTGGGAAGACTGTGTCCCATTATTATTTGTAAGCTGACCCCCCCCCCCCCACACACACACACACACACACACACACACACACACACACACACACACACACACACACACACACACACACACACACACACACACACACACACACACACACACACACACACACACAGAGGCCTGGGCTGTTTGAGTGAACTCCGGCTCCTTTATTTGTCCTTTGGTGACGACGTCATCATACCCAGTGTGAACACCTCGGTGACATCAGGGCCCTCGTCAATACTGGCACCCATGCGTTTCTGGATGGTCACCCTGCGGATGGAGGGTTTGGACATCAGCTCGGGCTTGGGTGGGAACTGCTCCATCAGGATCCGCAGGACGGAGTCCATTTTCTGGTCCATCAGATGGACCTGAATTTGACACAATGACAAAAGACAATTAGGTAGGCTGAATGACTCTGGGACAAACACTCTTAACGTAAGTATAATCATCAGCATAATGAAACAAACAGAGAACGCCAGTGAGTTTGGGCTTTTGTTTCCAATCCATCTGCCTCTTTAATATAGTTGCCATCCCAATGACAGAGTAGGGAGAGATATAATGACACGTTAGTCTGCCAGTCGCCGTCTGCCTGCTAAAGTCACTCATTACAAAAGCTGTTGAGCTATATGATCCCTGAGAGGCGGACAGACGCGCACACACACACACACACACACACACAGGCCACTGTTGTTTACATGCTCTCCCAACTCTAAACACAGGTGTGTCACCCAACAGAGACGCCTCTGACAGGGCGTGTACGCTTGTCTCAGAGATTAAGTAATGCGAACTGCGAATGGCTCAATAAATCACTTATAGTTATGGTGTGAAAGCAGATAAATGCCTTCTCCTGAGCAACAAATGTAAACAGACCACAGACTGCTTGGTGACATGCAAATATAGGGAGCATAGGCATTATGTACACACCCATATATACTTGTGTGTCACAGCCACAAAAAAGAAGGTGCCAAACTTGCTCCACACGGTTTTGTACCTTCAAAGGGATTCTCTCCATCCTCGCAGTCTTGTCCTTGATTTTACCTCTGCACTTATCTCGCTATCTCTTCAGAAGTACTTACAGACATAAACGCACAAACCAATATCCTCTGATGGCTCCAATGGCTTAAAAAAAAAAAACAAGCGGGGAAAATGATAAAGATGGCGCTTCGTAAATCAAAGCCTAAACAGCAAAGCACATCAAAGAGCCATAACATATCACGCAGAGGGCAGAACAGACAGATTAAGTCTCCCCTCTCTACCAGATGCTGATAGCAAACAACTCTGGCCCGACTGTGGTATTTCTGGCAGGGCACAGTTAGATAGTTAACATCAAATGGCATTTTCATAGACTTAAGGGTATGGCCCTTCTTTCTCCCCATCTTTTACTGTGTGTGCCTGATGGCCCGGACATTTTTATGGCAAAGCGGGACATTTAGCAGCTATTATTGTTGTTGAAATATGAGCCATAATAGGAAGCATAAATCTCAAATATCAGAGTAGGTCACAGAGGAGAATGAAATCACATCACACAGCATGCCGCTGAACATAATTTACAAGCAACTGTGCATTGTCAAAGTGTCTGAAACATTAGAGTCCAGACAAATAAATTAGTTTGGCCTTTTTGCTGCTCGTGAATATCTGTGTCTCGTGTTTTTAGACGAGTCATGGGTCTTGATTTCACCAACAAGCACAGAAAGTAAACTTTACATCATGAGTAAATGCATTGACTCCTTCAAAGACATTTCACTCATCAATTACTTGTAAATGTTGGATTGGTCTGAAATATGTTTTTTATATATCAGATAGGGCAAGAGTAACTTCTGTTTGACCTTTTCTGCTGATGTTTCACCATCCACGGTACTTTCCTCTGAGTTTGTACCGTGACCTAAATAGTTGTGCTAAGTAGACGAAGCACGCGCTGGGCCCGGATGAAGCTTAGAGAATAATGGGGTATCATAAACATGTTGGGTCGTAATCTACAGACGTATCAACATTCTCCTTGGGGCTTAAAATGGATCAGGAATTCCTCCTGCTGGGTGTCTCAAAGGAGCGGCCGAGGAGACACACAGAGAGACAAGAAAAACGTGATTACACAAAATTTACAAACACACAAGATTTATATATGGCTACTGACTGTGTGTGATTGCTCGCTGGGGATGGATGTGGGCAAAAGATGCAACAGAGAGAGGGAGAGATATTGTGTAAGAGCATGTGTATGAATGCATCACTGGTGATTTTCAGCTTGTGTGTTGAAAAAGTGCATCTCCTTGAATTCTTCTGTTTCATCTGTCTGGATGTGGGTGAAAGAGATAGTGTGATTACAAATGAGAGCACGGGTAATTCTGTGTTTTATGTGTGTGTGTGTGTGTGTGTGTGTGTGTGTGTGTGTGTGTGTGTGTGTGTGTGTGTGTGTGTGTGTGTGTGTGTGTGTGTGTGTGTGCAACAGGAGAGCACACACACAACACGAGCAGGTGGAGAAAACATTTGGTAATACCATTTTTGGTGAACCTCATTTCTGATGCTGCAGTTTGTACAGTCTGCTATGCAAATATCTTGTTTTGTGAGTTGTATAGTCAGTGTTACTACAGGCTTAGTGTACTTGTAACCACTGTTCCTCTTTTCTAATCCAAAAATGTGTGTTAATGCATCCTGTACTTTGTCATGATTTGCGAGACTTTTTGTTTTTGCAGTGCAACATATTTTTTCATACTTAGCATAGCCTGCAGTTGATGTCCGGCCTTTCCTAAGCTGATAGACTGCATCTAAAATAGCAGGTCCAATGAAATGTGGCTTACTTAGGAAGTTGCCTTTAACATTAATGTTAATTTACAACATGAGGTTCTGAACAATGAAATTTACTTGGGCTACGATTACCACTGCTGCGTCATACAAACACATGTGATACAGTGACAGGTGATGCTCCAGCTGTCCCCAACCCTCCCTCTGACCGCAGACAACACATGGGACAGTCGTCGTCGTCCCCCCCTGAGACATTGTCACTTTATATAAGTAACATTTTTCATTTTAGCCAAGTCACAATGCACACAAAACCCCAGTTTGTGTAGTTTTTTCTTTTTTTTCCCCCCTTTCCTTTTCTCTCTCTGAAATTGAAAAAACCCGTTGTGTGCTAAATCTAACCCAGGTGAATATATTGTGTCTAAAGACTTTTTTATTTAATTTTTTTTATCCATTTATTGTTTAATCTATTGTGTCTTGCAAATTGGCCCTCACAATTTCCTGAAGCTACAAATTTATAAAACACATACAAATGTGGGACACCAACACATTTGAGAGACTAAAAAAATAAGTTTTTGTGTTATTATCTAAAAGTAATATTAGAGTAATTAAATGAGTGTAATTTGCTGTTGGGACAGAAAGGGATGTTGAATACAAATTCACTTCACCCAGAAAGCTTTGGAGAGTAACTTTATCTGCAGTACCTTGGCTCTTTGACCAGCGCTTCATGTACTTCCAGTGGTTAAATCGACTGGTGGAGACATGAAGTACGGGGACAGCGGTGAGGACGACAGGGAGCTCCTGTTCGCACAGGAACACCCCTTCCTGAACCACCTTCCTGCCGTCCCCGTGGGCCCGTCTGTCTGTCTGATATCTGGTGCACCACAACAAACACAGAAGCATACAAGCGAACAAACAAACATGCACACAGCATATGCTGTATGCTTGTTCCTGCTAGCCTGCTTGTCACCAAACAACAAACAAACAGGGAGCAAACAAGGAACCGCATCTTTGTCAGGACACTAACTGTGGGCAAAGTCATTATGTCAACACAGTAACAGATGTCTGTCCATCAAAACAATTTCCATGAATCATACAGATAGCCCTTGTTGTGAAATGCTGCTGCTCAGAATGGAGCATGGCTTCTTTGATGTGACTGCATCATGTGGACACAAACCAACCTCATGATAATGTGAAGCAACACGGGGGACAATCAACTTTACTGTATTATCCCTGCAGGACATATTTTATGAGACACTGCTGAGCTGCAGCACAAAGGGCAATAAAAAGGCCCAGAACACAAGAACAGACAACAGCGCATGTCAGACATACATTACATTCGAGTGAGTTTTATACAGCCTACGGGAGTTTCTCACTATAAGCACTGTGTGAACGCACCAAATGTAATTTTTTTTTTTAATTTGTTTCTATGTCAGACTGAATTTTGTGAGATTTGTATAAAATGATATACGTGATAATTGAATACAGAATATATGCTGAATATGAAATATTATACAACTTGAAAATACATCTGACATACTTTTTCACACTTCAAAAGTGTCAGAAGAGAAGAGAAGAGAAGAGAAGAGAAGAGAAGAGAAGAGAAGAGAAGAGAAGAGAAGAGAAGAGAAGAGAAGAGAAGAGAAGAGAAGAGAAGAGAAGAGAAGAAGAGGTTGATTCACACTGCCATCTGTTGGGGAGTTATAAAGCCTTGAGAAAAGATTGGGGCTGCTATCGCTGCATTCTTTTAGCTGTGCCAAATTCTACCATTGCATGATTACTGACAAATGGAGGAGACATGACATGCAAGAGGGATATGAGATACTGGATGAGGTAGAATGAGGGTGTGTAGCCTTGACATGTAATGAGTGGTAATTTGGTGCTGTGAAGTGGTGTGACTTATTCAGCAGGGAAAACAAGGCCTGTATACAACAAACATTGTATAGTGCAATCTTGAGTCATGTAGACAGTAGACAGACTTTCTTTGAACATTCAACACACTGACACTGAACACAAAGGCAAACACAAATACAGGAACTCCCAAACAGGGACCCATCTTCCTCCCCTGCTTGCTCTCTCTCTCTCTCTCTCTCTCTCTCTCTCTCTCTCTCTCTCTCTCTCTCTCTCTCTCTTTGACAGTCACCTTGAGGACATGAAGGAATGATAAGGAGAGAACAGGAGCAAAATGGTGAAAACACAAGGAGAGCAGAGCACAGAAGCCAACAAGAAAAGACTACCAGCTCCAGGAATGTCTTGGCATCGGTGTCTGTCCAGGCTATTCAACAAAACAAGATTCCAGTCATTGAAATGCTCTCAGTTGTAAGAGACAATAGAGACGGAGCTGGGGCAGAAAGATAGCGATAAGACAAGAGGGAAACAATTGCACAGGTCATCATCCTTGCATGCTGTAGTGAATATGTAATGTCTTTTCTCACCACTGTGACCTCAAAAGTCCTGGTGGTTGAAACGGTTTAACAGGAGACAATTTTATAGGCTTGTTTTTTTTCTTACCTTTGTTATGTCTACAGCAATAGTATGACTCACATAATCTTCATTCCAACTGGAAAGAAATTCTTTAATATCCTCATTGGGGCCTTCAGAATAACAATGTAAGGATTTATGTCTTACATTTTTTTTCAATTAGGCTAAATCATCTTCAGTCATCAGAATACATTAAACAACTTTATGTGTGAAGTAACTAAAAAGCTTACTTTCAGTACATAATACTTTAAGGTACCTTGTGGTGTTTTCTTGTAAACAAATACAAAAAAATGCACTCTATTTCTTACCAGATTGCATTGTGTGTATTTCTGAGGTCCACCAAATCTGTTTGATTTATTCCCATCATGCCATCTTGTTGCTTGGCAGCAGAAGTGACAATATTGGATCTTTACCTGATTGGGAACCTGAGGACACTACACCCCATCCACCGATAGCAAAAACCTGACTGCACCACAAGAATGTCAATCAAATGGCCTCACACATCTTTTTGAAACCTAATATCTAAATAAAAATGGGAGTGTTTTCAGATGGACCACCAGAAAACCAGAAATAACAGGAAGTGACTTTAGCAAATGACACCATTCTGACCTGTGGAAAATATGTATTGACTTTGTATAACTGTATCTCATCAGATAAGTTGAATGGAAGTCCATGGAGCAGAAGCGTTTTTGGAGCCTAACCCTAGCGGCCCTCGGTGGTATTGTAGTTTAAGGCACTTCTGCATTGGCCTAATTTTTCTGACCCGGAAGCTACGTCCACAGTTATATACAGTCTATAGTTACACCTTTATACTGCATTATGTCCAACCTGATTTTTGATTAAACACATAATAAAAGATGTCCTAATCAATACTCCAAGTAGGAAGGAGGTCTCTCATTGACACGAACTCAGCAAACAAGCGGCTCTGATCCAATAAACTCCCTGTACACGACCAACCCATTGGAAAATGAGGGCCAGACCACAGCTAAAAGGAGAGTAAGTATCAGCTTTACATTCATCAGGTTGCCAGAAACATGACTCCAAATTGAATTGCAAATTCTCCTTGTAAAGTTTTTAAGGTTATATGTCAGTGTTGTGTTTACAGTTTGCTTGGCTAAGTGACTATAAAAAAGAATCAATTCAAATATCTTTCACATTCCATTTAAACCCAAATGTTGATGTTCTTATTTCCTGCTTGTCAGCTGCCGTCTCAAACAGCTTACAAGTTAAAGTTACTGTTTTGTTAAAGCAATTGGCAACAGCAAGCAGCAAAACACAAATGAATCATAATTAAAATATCAATATTTAAATTGTTCTCATAGATTTTAAACATGGAGTAGAGTGGTTGTCTTTTTCCAACCTTGTTCCCATAAAAGCCACAATTTATTATAATGGCGAACAACAGCAAAGGGCCAGTTCAGGTGAATTTCTCAGCCTCTCCATAGATACCCTGTGCAGCTCACCCAGACTGCCTGCCTGCTCTTTGTGTTTCACCTACACACACACACACACACACACACACACACACACACACACACACACACACACACACACACACACACACACACACACACACACACACACACACACACACAAGATCCAACGTTTCTCTCTTAACACAATGGACAATGCAGAAAAAGCAACAGAGGGTGTACACACTGGCCTTTCTGGTGGGCCAATAACAAGCTACCATTACACAGAGGTCATCATTATCATCACTGTGACAGGGCTGAATGAATGGAGCATGGAAATCGAGGGGGGGGCGGGGGGGGGAATAAAGGAAGGGAGGGAAATTAAAAAGGCCAGATGAAAAGGAAGAAAAGGAAAATAAATCTGAATGCATGAAAAAAAAAAAAAAAAAAAAAAAAAAAAAGGGAACCTGGTGTTTTTTGTCTCCAGGACAGGGTTTCACTAATGTTTAGAAAGGTGGCCACTAGGGCTGCAGCGAAGCAGGAAGTCAGTTGAGGTTGTATAAAGTTACAAAGTCTGCGTGGAGATGATGTCGGGGTGGCTGGATGGATCCAATACAGTGTGAAAACACAAGTCAACATTGAATACGTTACATATTTAACTTGCGTAACAAACATGCTTATTTGAATCCCATCAATGATCTTTTTCTAAATCTAAACTGCGTCTGTTTCACAAAGTTAACCGTGTTTATTGTTGTTACTATGACGACAAAAGTATTGTTTGCCTGCCGCTGTTACTGGCAAATGGTCAAATACAGGAAGTTGTTTTGGCAAATAAGCTATTTTGAGGTTTAGGTGTGGGGATGTGTTGGTTCAATAGAGGGTGCTGAAAACACTCGTATGTCATTGATAGTCTCACTTTCTAATTGTATGATTGTTTTGAATGGGTTTTGAAGAGTAACGGCCAACATATGACCCTGGTGTGTGCGCTCTTATCATTTTACAGGAACATTAGCCAACAAACCATCTAAAAAGGTTGTTATGTAACTATAATTGTCATAATATGCTCAATATATTAGCAATAAAACACAACCTTTGTTATTAGCTTCAAGAGAGGTGAGCTCACTTTATAGCCTTTTAGCTGGGGTAAATGCACTTGTGTATTTATTGTATATAGTGTGAGAACACAGGCTCTGTCCTTATTTTCATATCCCGGGCTTTGAAAGTGAATTCACTTAATTTTGAAAACACATTTAAAAACAGCACTTGCTGACTAAAGTGCCCTGACAACAAACCACACAGATTTACACCACAGAAGGGAAACAAAAGAAGACAAGCACAGGCCAGCTGTTAAGAGAAGCTCCAAGTTGAATGGATAAATTAATGGACTGTGTTAACAAAGGAGAGGGGAACTGTCAGACAAACTTCATATATTCAACAGTTTGTTTTTGCTGCCTTGTGAGTGTGTTGACTCATCTGGGCTCTTTCATTTTTGAGGAGAGGGGAGGCGGTTTGTGTTCAGTTCTGGGCCTGAACTATGATTATGAAATGTGATAGCATCTCATTATTGGTGAGTATGTGTCAGTGTGTGTTTATATCAAATTTCACGCAAAACTCTGCCACTTTGGTAATGTGTTTTAGGTTATGTGAGGGTTTGCATGTGGAACTGTGCAATTGTAAAGGGCTTCTGTTATTATTAGGAATTATGAGTCTTGAGTTAGTATATTTCAGTGGCTTTAAGCTTTATTTAGTATATTAGAAAGTTTGTTTCCATGTGTCTGAATTCAGGCTTCTTGCTGTTGCACTGATGTTAAACGTAATGACTTTCGCAAGGCTTTCTATAACTGAATCTGAGCGGTACAGTGACCTTAAAATGTTCTTCTTCTCGTGGTTTCTAAAAGGCTGAACAGTCAGGTTTCAAATCAGATGGAGAAAAGCAGCTGAAAACCACAAGCTAATCCAATGAATGTGTGAAAATGTCGGTCTGTTACATTCATGTGATCCATTTGTAAAACTTCCCTTGAGAATTTCTTAATATGTGTGAATTTGTGTTTGTTGAGTACCCCTCTCAGAAGATAGTGATAGTATAGAAATGTAAGCGGTAATTATTTGTGCAGATAAACCAACAAGCCAGGACAGTGTACATAAAAAAATTAAAAAAAAATCCCTCATGAGAGGTTAACTGGGGTCACACTTTGCAAGACAAGTGAAAATGAGAAAGATGGAGAGCAAGAATGACAGGCTGCATGAATGAATCCTAAACCAACGTGTCAGTTGGACTCAAATTCACCAACTCAACGAGCAACCAAATTGCTCCACCAGCGTCCCCGGTGCCAGCTGGAAAACAGAGCTAGCCCGGCTCAGATTCACCACGGGCCGGGCCGCTGCCAAAGAGAATGGATTCACTTTAACGCTGGCAGATACAATATGTTCTTTGTATTCATAAAAGCAGGAGAAAAGAGATGGACGGAGGGAGAGAGAGAGAGAGAGAAACAGGAGGAAGACAAAATGAAGGGTATAGGCAGCAGTGTGAATGGACGGCTTCTGGGCTCAGAGAAGAAGGAGGGAGTGAAAGAAGGAAATGGTGCTTATGTTTTAAAGAACAGGAAACCGAGCGAGAGCACCTGACGCACATGGTAAGTATCAAGGGCTGCGCCACGTGCCACTAAACTGCAGCCAAAGCTTCTTTTTTTTTCTGCAGGGGTGGTGCTGCTGGTGATGGTGGTGGTGTGTTGAGGGGGTGTGCACCGGCTAATCTCTCTTCTGAGTAGGCGCGCACTCAAAGCTGCTTTTGTTTCTGAGGGCTACTTTCACGAGGACGTCCACTCCCCCCCCACACCCGCCTCTCCTTCTCCTTCTCCTTTTTCCCTTTTTTATCTCTCCATTGTTCGGAGCACACGCCCTCCTCTCTGAAACACTGTGGGTGTTTTATTTGATTTACTCATGATTCTGTTTAGACATGACCGTGAGAGAGAGAGAGAGAAAGTGTGTGTGCATAGGCGCATGTGCACAGTAAGCAGTGTATATCCAAGTGCATCCATGTAAATACAGTACGTATGCGTTCGGGGAACAGTGACGGTCTTTCATGTTGGCCAGGAGGTTAAAAAAGAAGCCATAAATCGAATCAGCGAATGAGCGTTGGGGCACGAGAGAGCCTTTGATGTCATGTTGGAAATGCGTAGGAGTTGTTCACATAGAGAGATGTGTGGGATGGGGAAAATATCACTGTAAACACATAACATTTTTTTTTTTTTTTAAATGTGCGGCATTAAAAAAGACAAAAAGATGCATTTTGAGGAGGTTGCCAAAAAATGAAGCTGCTGAAGACAGGTGTGGGTTTCACTCCGAAGTCTACAGAAGAAAGTTGTTTGTAAGTCCCATAACGTGTTCATATGACTATATTTACAATGAAAACATGATGAAACCCTAATATCAAATCTGACCAAAAAGACGAGACAATAAAATGTATTCATGTTTATATTGCGCAAGGATTTTTTTTTTTTTTTTTGGGGGGGGGGGGGGGGTTAAATTGGAAAAAACAAAACCCTGACAGATGATTGTGCTCCCGTCATTATGTAACCTCCATCCTCTATCAGCATTTATCAAATGTTAAATTATACCTGCGAAAGCCCGGAGCATAGCCAAAGTTTGAACGAACGAGAAAATACAAAAACAAACTCAAATGTCCATTAGCATCCATTACATGTGAAACCCATAAAACAAAACGCCATCTCGCCATAAACACTTCAACCTCCTCCAACCTGTTTCCAGGAAGCTGTCGCCACACTCGGACGTTTCTGGACCTTTAACCAAACCGATAAAAGCACTCAGAATGTTTTTTAGCACATACAGTCAAGTAAACACACTGGGGGGTGGAGAGGGAGGGAGGGAGGGAGGGAGGGAGGGAGGGAGGGAGGGAGGGAGGGAGGGCGGAGGAGTGAGAGGAGAGTGTGTGTGTGTGTGTGTGTGTGTGTGTGTGTGTGTGTGTGTGTGTGTGTGTGTGTGTGTGTGTGTGTGTGTGTTGGGAGGGTGGTAAGCAGTTGCCCGATGGACCATTTGTCCTCAGAGACAGCTGGACAAGATCTGCTTGCTAACTGGTCCCCAGCGTGGTGGCCCTCGCGGAGACAGAGCACGGCTCCAAACGCATTTCAATACTTTCCTTTAGGTTTACGTAGATGAAGAGTATAGGAAATCTGAACATAAACAGTCGGTTAGTGTCTGACACACACACATAAATACATAAATATAATACAAACATCAGCACACAAGCACCCAAACAAAACACTGGAAGTTTGTTCACACACGCAAAGTTCAGTCATTGAAGGCCTCTTTTCTCCGAACACAAATATTTCCACATGATGGGCTCTAATGCGGGAAGATAAATCGCGTCACATGACTCAGTGTTTGATTACATTCGCCCGTCTCTTTAGAGCTAATAAACAGATCAGCGGTGTGACACCACTCTATATTTCATCAGCAACCCAGCAATGACTTACCAGCACAGAGCTGTCGACTGCTGTGCTTTTGAATGACTCGCACCCATTCACTAAAAAGAAACAACACACACACAAATACTGATACGCACCTTCACAAATATGAAAGAAGCAACGCAGGGATTTCACGTGTTTGAATGTGATCTGTCATTCGGCTTGTCCCCACTGTTGCATATTCGTGTGTGTGTGCGTGTGTGTGTGTGTGTGTGTAATTGTACTGCAGCATACGTGTGTGTGTTTATGAATACGTGAGCATGTATAAGTGCACCTTGGCAAGCAATTTGGAGTTTACTTCCAGGGTGTGGCCTCTCATGGGGTTCACAGGGGAGTCTTTATAAATAAGGAATCCCCCCTCCCCCCTCCACCCCTCGTCTTCTCACTCCCAGCTGCCACAACCACCAAATGCCCCCCCCCCCCCAAAAAAAAGCCTCAAACCCTCATACACACACACATTCCCCCACCTCCCCCCTCCTGTGCCAGGCTGTGGTGGCAGCCAGCGTGGCATCGTCAGTCACCGGGGAGGTGCCATGTTACCACGGCCACTGCTGTAGGTCGGCCACACTGTGGCTTTGTTCTCGTCATCAATAGGCCAGTCAGCCTGATATTATAAATGACAAGGGGCGTGCCAGCACTTTGGTCTAGGTTGAGGGCAACTATTGAAATGGATACTAATGGCATCACGGCTTATGCATAGAAAATAATTTTCCTCAACAACACTGTTTTTTGAGGAGCTAAAATACATTCGGTATCTGTAAACAGTGTATAGTAATCTTCATGATGATTTTTTTTTTCCCCATTATTACATGTTATTACTCAAACTTGGTCTTTAAATTTGTTTTAGTCCATAACTCATAAAGTATCAACTCTGAATTCATCATTATATATAAAAATTATGAAAGCAGCAAATCCACACATTTCAGAAGCCATAACAAGTGACAGTTTACTGTTGATGATAGTCAAGTTTGTGTCACCGAAATAATTGATTACTCACCTGTTTGGTTCCACACTAAAACACAGAATTTATCAGTGACTGTGACTCCCGATAAATAATACCTATAAAATAAAATGTAACATCTGAAAATGTTTAAACTTTCAGCTCAAGTTTGACAAGCAGTGTTGATAGACCCTCGTCATGTGACATACCAATATTTGTGCGTGTTATTTTCACACTTAGACAATCCCAGGTGTAGCTACTGCATGTTTGCTTTAGTGCACGGGTGTGTGTATTACACACTTTGCCGTGAGACTGGGCTGAAGTATATAATGAAGAATACACATTTTGCCCCTCACAGACTCCTTAATAAGTATTCCATTCTTTGTTGAATCCTGTTCATGCTGATCAAAAGTTTAGATCCCCCACTGTAACCATTTTCTACCTGGCTGTCTTCTTCAGGAACTGCTTCCTACCCCCCCCCCATTTTTTTTTTTTACCCGAGTCTTTTTTTTACTCTTTCACTGCATGCCAGACTCTATATATTTATTAATAAATATGCTATATTTGCATACTGTGTGACTACCTTTTGATCCACTGTACAAACATGCTTTCCTGCCATCGCTCTCGGATGGCTTCCTTTCACTACTGCAAGGCAATAAACGCTCCCACAAACTGCTGAACACCACTGTGAATGACTCCTTCAACAGATACACATGCAATGTAAACAAGAGTTGCCTGGGTACAGTGGGGGGAATTAAAGATGATGTGTGTGCCTGTGTGTATCCCAGACAGAGAATTCCTCCCCCCCCCCCATGCCCAACACCCCCCACCCCGTCAGCTGTCTGTCCTGCCCAGACAGTGGCCCTGTGCCTGGTGCCACGGCCCCAATAGTGTGCCAGCTGATCCTTGAGGGGCGGGAGCCAGCCTGACCCCGACCAAACCCCTTTCCCCTTTTAACCAGCATTAAAGCCATTATTTCAGATTGAAAGCCTTATTATACTATATTACAACAGCTGGCCTCACACACACACAGAGAGACAGAGAGACACAGGCAGCATGGTGAGGCAGTGAGAGACAGAACAAGAGAGAGAAGAGACGTCTTGTCTCCTGCTCATCTGTTTCCCAATATAGAATCTCCCTCCATTCCACTCAGCATGATGTTGTTTTTGTTGTGGTGGCGTTTTGCCTTCAAAGATGCAAACACGAGAAGAGACTGGGTTGGGAGCCTCGCTCTGTAGTTTGTTTGGCTTTTTAAGGAGTGATGTTTTGATCGTGTCTGCAAATGGCAGAGGAAGCTGAGGAGAATGATTACACAGACCGGAGAGGCCTGCTCGGACAGTGACAGTGTTTGGAGGCATGCGATTGGTGAGAGTTTTGTGGGGGAACCGGCAGAGGGGTCACCAGGTGTAGAGAACTCATTTAACCGTAGATTAAAAAGAGCTAAATATTAAAATTTCTGAATGAAACAGCTTCCATTCCGGGCATTAACAAATTCTGCTGGAATGAGAGTTGGACTAGCTATTTCCCATTTACTGTGGACGGGGATGTCTGGTGTTATTTCAGAGCCAAATTTCATAATAATTCCATCAGCTCTGCTCGATGACCCAACATTCTTTCCTGAGGACCAACACTGGACCTGCCAGGCTCAGCAGACAAAACAAAACATGAAACTGATAAGGCCACATGAAACTATTCCACTCATTCAGCTACTCACTGGGGCTTATCCTGCGCTCACTAGCACTGCCTTAAAGCTGCCACTGTGTACTTTGGTGTACTGACATTGATTTTACTAGGGAATATATTGAGACAAAACAGTAAAACTCCCAAAAAGTTCAAATTGTTTTTTTTTAATCTGGCAAGGGACAACTTCCCGTACTTTAAGTATGATGAAAATGGCGATAAAGAATCAACTACAAAGATTTTTTTTTTTTTTTTTTTTATGGTTTAAATGTGGTGACTCTTGCTGCCATCCAAATGCAATTTCCTGCTTCAGTGCAACCATCCAGCATGTTTTCAGGTCTCAGGTATGCCAATAATGATCCAGGGAAGTGTGCTGGCTGCTGGCTGTACATTCCCCTATGTGATAATCCTTATCCGATTGTCCCTGCACAAACAGGAAGGTATTTAATCACAGAATCAGTAACTACTTTCATTTTAGATATATGGAGGGGGACTGAGGGAGAGAAAGCGAGAGTTGCACAGCTGCCTGGGTACAATTGCTCTCACAGTACCTAGTCACTGTCATTCGAGAAGGCCAATTGCCTCTTGTCATCAGGATAAAAACAAGTAGTGGGGAACGACACACACGCAAGCCGCCCGGCACACACATGCACAAAAATAGAGGCCTATTAAGTGAGCTGCCACGGTGCATGGCATACACAGGAGTCATACCAGAGCTTTAACATCAGCATCAACAGCACAGTCATTAATTTTGATTCCTAGCACTGCCACAGTTGGGATTTAAATAGATTAGAGCATGAACAAGACAATTCAGAGTTGGGTTTAGACACAGGCTCTGTGTGACACTGGGGTTTATACAAGGGCGCTGGAAGGTCGAACTAATTTATTCACATAAGTCAAAATTTCTGCTCACAGACCTCATTATACACACACACACACACACACACACACACACACACACACACACACACACACACACACACACACACACACACACACACACACACACACACACACACACACACACACACACACACACACACACACACACACACACACACACACACACACACACGCAGACATATGTATAGTACAAACACAGAACCACACACCCTACTTTCCCACCTGTTGTTCCACCCGCAGCCTTTCTCTACCCTAGAGCCTCCAGCTGTTGGGTTTGGGGCGACAGACACACACATGTAAACCTCCACCGCCCCCACCCTCCTCACGCCTGCTGCAAACCAGGCTGGGAAGTATTTTTAGCTTGTAGTAAACAGAGAGGCAGGTTTTCATCAAGCGGAACCCCCCCCCCCCTCCCGTCTCTCTCTCTCTGTAGCCCTGCTTCTTAGTCTCACAGGATCTTCTCCGTCACTGTCAGCCTCCCTCAGAGGAAGTGGCCAATACAGATCAGTCCTGATTTAGATGGCTGTTGATCTAGAGCAGGGTAAGAAAGCCCTGCAGCGGTGTGTCAGGAAATGTCCGTAGGTGGCTGAATCTTTTCAAGTACCCTGCTGAGTTAACTCTTTCTATTTTAACAACCACATCACTGGACTTACTGTGTCCCTTCAGAGATGTTCAAAGACAGAGAGACATATTCTGCTGCTCCTACTTCCTACAGGACATGCTGGAAATACACAGTGTGTACCATGAGTTATGCCTCTTTTCCCCCCTCTCAGTCTATTTCGGGTCCAATAAATGGAGGAAAAAAGAAAATGTTGTGGTAAAATGAGAGGAAAAGAGGAAAATCAAACTTCCACATTTATGGCTGAGTGTTCATCACTTAGTGTGGAAAAAAAAGACGACTTGGCTAATTTGATGTTGTGCAATTTTCTCCCTGGTATGCACATGCGAAGAGAAAGAAGGGGAAGCCACCCAAGTTGGGCAATGGTGGCTGAACGCCACTCCCTTTCACAGATTGTGGTTTGTAATAGAGGGAATAGCTCAGGTCACACATCACGCCACTTGAGGTCACATTACCATGCTGCCCCGGGCAAGATGACTCAGACAGAAGCAGCAGTGTGAGGCCGATGTATTCTACTGTGTTCTTTCCTAGATAGGACCCATATCCACATGCTTTTGTTGAGTTGGGAAACTCAAATGCAAAGTATGAAAAAAAAATCTATTCCAAAACCAGACTAGAGGACAGAACTGCAAATGAGAATTATTGTAAGGGGCCAATAAAAGCTCTTTTCCATAGGGCTGAGGCACCTACATGGTGCCGTACCATCAGATGTTGTGATGCACGCAACATGTGTTGTTCTATCCAACAGAAATGCAGGGTAAAAAGCATTATTTAGTTGTATGTCATGTTGGAGGAATACTGGTTTATACAGATGGCAGTGAGCCTGTAGCCTGTAACCTCTCATCTAAACTCCTCAGTGTGGCTGTTTCTTCTTTTGCTGTTCTTTTCTAAAATATTTAAACTGATGGGCTGAAAAAACAACAACAAAACAAGGCTGCAATTGTCCATATCTAGAACAATAATCAACTTGGAGTTCCACAGCAATTAAAAGGTTGGCTAACACACTTTTATGGTTAAAACGTACTATGCACTACAAGTCAATGTGCTTCCTTATATAAAGACATCAATATAAACATGTGATTGGCTATTTGATCTGGATATTCAATTGAGAAACTGTTTTATAGTTCAACCCAGTATCAAGGCAAAGCATGAAATAGACACACCGGTCCACGTAAGCAAAATGTGAAAAAGCCACCCTTTGGCCTGTCTAGGCGTGACAGTTACACGTTTTGAAAGCGGCAAACTTACTCGCACGTAAATGGGTTGTATAGTTATGTAACTATTAAAACAAGTTGCTGTGTGTCACTAAATACCAAACCAAATGATACTACTACAGAATAAAAGGCTAATAACAATATTAGGCAGTTGTTTCAAAATTTAAAAAAAATGCATTTAAATCTCTTGCTACAAGTGACACCACTCGGCGGTTCAACTGCCGACTCCTGTTGAGCATTAAAAGGTTTGTCTGAGCCTGTCATGTCCAGTGTTGGCATTTGCCTTTCAAATGTTTTTTTGGACCTTGAAGGTATTTGGAAATTAGTCATCTGTCTGTAAAAAAAATGAAATGACAATATTTTTTGGAAGTGAGACAGTTACAGTGCAATGATTAGGTCTTTCAAGGAGGCTATTATGTCCCACCAAGTGGAGCTTGGTGTATCTACCACAGTTTGAGAATCACTGTGTACATAATCATTTGAAGTGTCTGTTTTCCAATAATCATCTAAATAAGATCTGCTCATTATTTGCAACACTGCTTTTAAAGAAAATATTCATACAAAACAAATTGTATCGCAAAATGTCTAATAAGAGACATTATCACGCAGCCCTCTCCTTGCTCCGTCGCCACATGCTTTTGCTAAATATTTACCTGACCATAGGGCCGGAAGTCACAAGAAGGGAAGCAAGTGAACACATCGCCTTATTTGGAGGACAATACTAGCCACATAATGGCCTTTTAGTGTAGGTCTGAGTAGGCCAGTGCCATTTTGTCATTTCCGGGCATGAGTAAGCAGGGTCCGCTGGCTCGGACTTCCTCAAAATGCACCGTGCGTCTGGAGGTGGCTAATGAGACTCACCCCGCAAAACGTATGTGCGGGTGGATTCATGTGACTCAATATGCAAGTGTGTAGTTGTGTGTTCCTGATTCCTGAAACTCATAACTCTTCCTCTCTCTCCCACACACACACATACTGTCACGCACACACGTATGAGGCCTTGTCTGGTGACACAGCACTAATGGCAGCGAGGATGTATTGTGAAAACACAGAGCAGTATGCTTTGCTGGTTCTGAACAAGGCCGGAGGCTCTGAGGTCTGATCCTGATTAACCTCTCTGTAGCCAACCCCTAACATCCGGACCACTCCTGCCAGCACACTACTGAACCATCAACTAAATACTCTGTGAGGATGCTACAAGACTGGCGGCGGTTGAGGATTTGCACACAGAAGACACCAGCGCTTTCAAATCACTCTTTGAGTCAATGAAAGTATGAATCAGACGATTTTTTTTTTTTAAAACATAAAGAAGGAATTCACAGATAAATTTGCATAAACATTTGGGAGGTTTAGTTGACATTTAGTCCTAGTTCAACATTACAAAATACATATAATAATGTTTCAAAATCTTAGAATTTACATCTCCACTTTGATATTTTCAACGGTGAGTAGCTCAGCTGTGTAGCTGCTGATTCAAGCAGAGATGAGTCACTGATTAGTAGGAAGTAATCTCCTCTGTTTGACACCAAAGCCTCTGTTTCATTTGCATTTTCATTTTAGGGAATTACGCCGGCTCTTATCCTGACGACTTTGATAATAAGGATAGTAACATTTCTTGAAGTCCTGAATAACAAGTACTGCATGCAAACAGTCCATGTGTAGAAGCAAAATTCCTGCCATTATAGAAACAATTATTAATGGCTTGAAAATTAAATGAGTCATTTATTTAACAACAGTGCTAAACATTTGCTGCTTTTATCTTCTCAAATGGGATGATTTACTACTTTTGGGGTTTTAAACTGCTGGTGAGACAAAAGAAGTCATTTGATGGTGTTAGTAAGCATGGCACAGTAAGCAACTTGATGAACGGATGAATTTGAAATCCCAAACTAGTTTTCTAAATTGTATAAGGGCTCATATGATATTTAAATAATCCCCTCCACTTAGAAGATGTGCAGCAGAAGAGGAATTAACATGTAGACCAGTGAATGACATTGAAAATACAAGTGGCTCTAATATTTTTACACTTTTTCTGCCCACTGAGGTCAGACATGAAACCACAGCTATTAACAAAAGAAACATGTCTGTGATGCAAATAAAAACATTATCCAGACCAATGGCTTCCTTTAGCTAATTGGTTGACCTCCGGCGATGGGAAGGATGTCTATCTGACTGCCCGTCTCGAAATATTTATAGGTCAAGAAACAAACTAGCATTGTCCAAACAAGATGAAGCTTAAAAAAAAAAAAAAAAAAAAGCCTCTTTTTTTCCCTTTTGGAAAATAAAATGAAACAATTCAAATAAACACTGTAAACAGCTGAGGTGCTGGTGGGAGCCCAAGTACAAATAAACACCTCAGGAAGGAAGACGGAGTGAAGGCTTTTTTGGTACAAATCCTTGTCCAAACAGAAGGACCGACAAGGGTTGGTTTGTCTCGCTGGCCTCTTGACCTGCACTTTGTGTGCAAACTCTCAGATTTGTTGTGGAGTTAGAAAGTTAGCTTAGCTTTTAGGAGACAGCACTGATGGAGTGATAGTTGATGGCATGCTTTAACACTGCCACTTGTTGTGGTTATATACTGTCATCATATTGATGTTCACTCTAACCGATATCCTCCTTCCTCTGCCTGCAATGCTCCACTGTTTGGATGACCACGGGGTTAATACTTGGATGTAAAGTAGTTCTTACTCTGATGTTTCACAAGCGCAACATGGCAAAAGCGTGCTGACTGCACCGCTCTCCGTAAAGTAACAACCTCAAAGATCTTCATTTAAATAAATGTCTGTTAACGGTTTCTCTATCGCTGGATTAGATAACACAGTGGTGATTGAGCCCGAGAAAAAAGCTCTTGTATTTGCAGAATTATGAACTGGAGAGCTGAAGTCCCAAAACACAGCTGCAATTACCTCTTATCTCCATAGGTGCCGTAAAGAGAACACAACTTCTTTAAAGGTTGGAACTTTAACGTGGTACCCTGAATGATATAGAAAAGAAACTCAAGCCTTTGATGAGGAGTAAACTGTTAACTTTGGGTTATTACTGAATGTATGTCACTCACCCAAGGCATCCAAACAATTCTGGAATTGCAAACATCTTCCGGGGCTATCACTCCTAAAATGTCATTTTCAAGGTCAAAGTCATCTTGGGCATTTCATGGGAAGAACCTCTTCAGGGGAGGAACAAGTATTTCACTTTACTGTCTGGCAGAGGAGTGACTCTCCTATAGCATACATTGGCATAAACCATAGGCTGATGTTTTGCATAAATTAAACCTCCAAATAATATCTCAGTGCTGCCACTGATTTAAGACTTAAAATATTCCCATCGGTGCAACAAAAACACATTTAAGGAAATGTTCACCAACATGCAGTGGAAAGAATCTGAAGACAACCTCGGGTGCTTGTTTTGATTCTTCCAGGAAAGGGGAGCGCAAACTTTAACTCCACTCCCCAAACTTTTTTGAAGTACTTCAAGTAAAATATAAGAAAAGCTTATTGTCACAATCAATGGCTTCCTTATTCAGGAATCAATACTATAATTTTAACAAATTACTGAACTTGAGTAGGCAGACTGACATGAGAATGATGTCACAAAGGGAAATTAACTTCTTCGTTCTCAAATAAGCACGGTAATGAAATTACATGCTCAATGCCACCCTCAGAAACTTTAGACACGTGAGAGACAAGTGAGAGATGTGTGTACAGAGGGTAAGGCCATGTTCAAACTGAAAATAGCAATGTTTAAAAAAAAAATAAAAAAAAAATGCAGGTTTCTAATTCATTTCAATGAGAAAACTGCATTGAAAAAAACAATACCGACACGGTTTATCCTGGCTGTAGTTTTGCCACAGCTGGAGCAGCAACATCTGGCAAATTATGTGCAGATACTCGTAACTGATATAATATGTTGCAGCATTAGCCATGCAGACATGTGCTAGTTGTACTGTTACTTACAAGTATTCAAATAAAAAAGTCAAGAAGTTGTTGTTATCAATTGCCAAAGTTGGAAATGTCATACCCCAAAGTTGGACTTTTCCAACAGTAAACTCTGGGAATTTATAAAGATTTCCAAATACATTTTCTGCTTCATGTTTCATGGTTTCACCAGTGCTCTGTTTACTTCAACTTACACCACTGTTTTTTTGACACGTTACTGTTGTTGGTCTGAGCTCAGCCTAAAAGTTATAAGTGAATGTGCAGATTTGTATTGCTGAGGTTGTGAGCATGACCTGCACAGTGGCAGACAAGAGAGTGAAAAGCCTTTGTCAGCTCCTTCAGGCCTCATGCAGTGTTGCACCTTACATCACCAACTTTTTATTTTAAAGTTTTTTTTTTTAAAAGATATTCTTCACAACTCAGGGGTTGCAATTGTCACAGAGGTGAAGGCATATGAACTGTTTCACGGGGCTGAGGGATGTGTTGACTTTATGTGCATGTTAAGGAGCCTGGTATCACATTTAGGCCTGGTCCCTATGGGCTATAAAGCAAGGTGTTGCTGTGCTGCAGCCTTTCTTTTCTCTACTTCCTCCTCCCCTCTATGATTCCAGGTAAAAAAAAAAAAAATCTTTACTAAAACAGCTGGATATTTTTTTTTACATTCCCCCCCCCCCTTTTTGCCCCACTAGTGCCATTATTGCCTGTTAAGCTGAGTTTTCTTTTCTTTCTGACCATTTCTTATAACTGAAGTTTAAACTAGTGTTAATGGCTGACTGTAATAAAGTATTACTTACTCTTGTCTTTTAAAGGTCAAACTACTCTTTCTAGATTAATTTCTTACGCAGTCTTGCAATCTTTAGTTTTCAATTGAAGTATTGTTAAAATTACACAATGTTATATAATCAATACTATATATAGTAACATTAAGCAATTCTAAACTTGGGAGCATTTAGTTGCACAAATCGTTCTAAGCCTTTAAAGGCAAACAATAAAAACGAAATAAAGTGGGAAGGCAGAAGAAGGCAAATCACTGCAAAAGACTCCAGTATGTGACCTGATCCCTAAACCGAGTTTTTTTTAAATTGGAAACAGATCAAATTTATCTCATGACGCTTGCAGAACTTTTTGAAAAGTGAGCAAAAAACAATGATGACATGAAGATTTTTGCAAAAGATGTCTCTTTTTCTCGACATCACCTCCAGCTTGGTAAGTCATCAGCGGGGCTTTCTGGCTGGCCTGTGGTCGGGCAGAGGGTTATGGCTCTGGCTATTGAAACGCACGCAGACAGACACACAGGTGGTTTTCACTTTCACTCGGGGGAGAAAGTGACTGACTGACTGAATATGACTGGGCTCCCTCTGTCCTCGCACATCTGGAGTGGGCTGAACGGACGGAGGGCAGGGGAGGGGGGAGGGGGAGAAGGGGTGAGGGGGTGCGAAGTGGTGAATGGCAGAAATGCAAAGACAGATAGTGTGTGTCTGTGTGTAGAGGGTGGCATGATATGTGTGTTGTGGTCGTGATCTCTTCATTTTTGTGGATGAGAGGGCGCTTGTGTATGTTTGAAGGGTGACGACAGAGAGGCCACTGTAGGGAATGTCTTTCATGAACTATTTTTTGGGGGGGGTAAAATATTCTAATTTACAACCATCAACAAAACGTAATACATGCACACATGTGCCTTCATAAAAGAACAATTAACTGATATGAACTGATGCAAATTTAGTTATTTATGTAATCTTGTGTTTTGTGTTTCATGTCACATGGACCACTAGATATTACAGTTTGCACCCACAATACTAAACTCTCAAATGTGAGACATTTACTATGTGTTGGTTTTACAGACACTTCTTTGGCAATGCTATTGCGTGATTTTAACAAGAAGGGCACTCGGAAAGCACAGAGCTCCGTCAAGGCAAATATTGCACTCTACTCTGATGTGCAAATCTGCAACTGCAATATATGTCTGTATGCATTTACAATCATGGTAATGTTACAGTAGTACTGGTTCCGGTCCTATGTAACCACTGTCCTCGGGTGCCCCACAGTGGTGTACTGACCATTTGTGAATACCAGGACGAATTCCCCTTAAGTTTTTACCGTGTTTAAGGGTGTACATCAGAGCATTCTGTAGGCGGTTCGGCTCCACGGAAAGGTTCATGGCTGTATTTCTTTCCCAGTAGACCTTTGGTGCTCCACAACAACTGCTAGTTGTATCAAGTCTGAGCAAGTACATGTGAATCCCACTGGATTGTTGGTACATGAGAATGAGGATTGTGATACGGAGTGATCACATTTCTAGAATGGCCTATGTTTTGTTACTATTGAATTTTATTCCCATTTAGTGGATTTGAAGACTCACAGCATATAGTAAGCCAAATGCCCTAACTCGCAATGTTAATGAGATGAAAAATAGTTAGAGGGCCTGCCTGCTTGCTCGGATGCACTCCAAAACTTAATTTGTTCTTTTTTTTTTGGCCAATGCTACACCTTTCCACCAAGTTTCGTGAAAGTCAGATTGGTAGTTTTTCTGTAAACCCGCTGACAAACAAACCAAAAAAACTGCATCAAAAACTGAGCTAATAATGTAACCAAACTGAAAAACAACCTAGAAAAGTGAGGAGCAGCATCAGCAGAGTAAAAAATAAAAAAAAACACATTAGAGGAAACAGATGAAGCAGCAGAGAGAAGGAGGAGGGTGGCAGTGTGAAGGAGAGAGAAAGAAACAGAGGGACAGATGTTCCAGGGTTGCTGCTCTGCCCAGCGAGTAGCAGTGAGGCATGCAGCTGCAGCTCTCAATGACGAATCATTTTCCAGATAGAGAAGACGGCAGGAAATTTCCACTTACTTCATGTGTCGTGAGCTGATCACCTGTCTGCACAAAGAAGAGTTCATCACTGTTTCCACACCAACAGGATTGATTCTTTGTGCACACCTCATGTACACATGTATGAGTGTAGAAATACACACACTTTTGATCAACATAGGACAACGCAGAAGTACCCAAACATCATCCTAAACCATGAAAGAGAAGGAAAACAAGCAAGACCTATCAGAAGATCTATCAGAAGACTCCTTCTTGGTGTGAGTCGAATAAACACATAAAAGTAATTAATGTAACAGAAGAGCAAGCCAGGCCCTTGAACTTTATTTTTCCTGTGCTGCCTGGTGAGCAGTGTGCCGGTGAGGAGCAGCCGCTCTTCATCTGTGTGTGTGTGTGTTGGAGAGCGCTTCACAGAGGGCTGCTGCTACATTTGGCAAGGGAGGGGTCCCCTTCACACAGCTGTGAAAATCTTACCGAGGATCATGTCTGTGTGTATACGTGTGTGCGTGTCCGTTTAGGCAGCAGCACCTGTACAAAATCTCATTGTCTCATCTCAGAGGCCCCTTAAAGAACTCGACACCAGGTCTGGCTCAATAGCAGGCTAGCACCGCTATGTCGCCCAAGAGCAACAGCGGGGCCAGGGGGGCCTCCGGCACTCTCGTGGCACGTGCCTGCCGCTCCCCGAGCTTACGACCCAAGATGGAGTTACGGGTTTTAGGGGAGGAAAGGCTGCTTGCCGTCTGACGAGCACCCCTTAGCCCTGCAGGCGCTGCACTCACAGGCTAACCCCGGCCCCCATCAAAGGCTCCACCGGGTGGAGAGAAGAACACGGTTGGCCCTCTGGCTCATTGTTTTTCTTTCTTTCCAATAGTCAGGAGCATTAATGTGTGTTTGTGTGAGAGAGGCCACATGGTAAAAAGTGAGGTTGAAAGGCAAACAGAGAAAGAGAGGAGATGGAAAGATGCAAGAGCACCTGTTAAACTGCAAGTGTGTAAACAAAACAAAAAAAAAATGCCCGGGGAACACGACACACAAATCTATGATGAAAAAATAATAAACAGGAAAAAAAACTTGAGGGAAACTGTCCTTCTTAAAAAAAAAAATTACCCCTTCTTTTGTGGCCTTTTTTTGTGGCCTACAGCTACACTTGAAATTTGAGTGACCTCTAGTGGTCGTATAAACACTCTGGTCTCCCCAAGAAGTGACGCAGTTCAGAAAATGTTGATACAATGTGAATTTTTCCTTGTTAGGAAGAAGAGGATTTGGTGGAGGGTTCAATACAACAACAGACCTGGGTGCAGGAGACACAAGTCGGGAGCATTTTTTTTAAAACCACATTTACTGTTGCTAAGACGATAAAGGTTGCTTAACTTAAGTAGTAACTTAAATTCACAACGCAGTCCAAGTGATCATCCTAACCAAACCATTTTCTTTCCCTAACCAAGTGGTTTCTCTGCCTATCCTGACCAGCGGTGCTGATTTTTGAAAACATTCCTGTGGTAGTATTTGAGGAAAGGAACAAATGACCTTCATGGTCGTACTGTTTGGAGAACCTGCACTTTATTACATGCATTTCTTTTCATAGTGTTATGAAATTACAACTGTTCATGTACAAGCTGAAAGTTACATTTTACAATTATTTTTCTCATCTTGCAAAACGACACCCGGCAGTTGCATAAACCTCTTATATTTATGATAAATTTATCAGACAATTTTATAGCAACCACCAAAGTGTTACACTTTGCAAAAGTTTCCAAACATTTGCGTTTACATCAAGCTAAACATTTACAGACTCCTCATAAAAATGACCCAGGCACAAGTCTGAAGAATTCACTGTTTTTCAGGCTAATAGGACTCTCATCTTGGCACAGCTCTCACGTCTCATGTTTTTCAAATCAAAACATCGTATGAGGGATGATCTCAGAAAAGGATGATGAAGATTTACTGAAACTGATATTTGGAGGAATGTCTGAACAACTACACGGTGAGGTTACGTGGGAACGTTCTATTTCAGTGTCAGCCCTATTCTGGGAATAGAAACAACGCTAGTCATAACACCGGCACGCTCATGAGATGGCTGATAAGATGCCAATTAGATGAGCTCAGTCTGGGGAATGTGTGTGTGTGTGTGTGTGTGTGTGTGTGTGTGTGTGTGTGTGTGTGTGTGTGTGTGTGTGTGTGTGTGTGTGTGTGTGTGACAGAGAGGGGAGACAAGGGAGAGAATACAAACAGGCAAAGGAGACAAGGCAGAAAAAGGTGCAGAAGAAAGACAGAGCCTCGGAGGAAAAGTCAACGGTTGAAATGCTGGAGTGTGAATGCATGTGATCAAATAGAGAACACGTGGAGGTGACTGAAGTTCGTGACAAGACGGCATGTGTAAATGTGTAACTCGCGTCAGAGCCTTGTTAATGTTCGGTGTGAGCTTCCTGTTGGAGTGGTTTCCACACTCTGGGGAAGGAGGCAGGCAGGGGCGGAGCCTAATTTGCCACTTGTATGTTAAAAACGTGTGGACTCCTGTTTTCAAGTAAAAACATCAAAGGTCACTGCACAGACGACAACCATTTGAACTGAACCTTTTTGCAGAGTAAAAAGTAAATATGGAAGTGCTTTGAGACGCACTTGAAATTTGGTTTTCTTATTCGTTTCTGCAGTTCATATTCTGTGGTTGATCACGTATGTAAATAAACTAAAGCCCACTCAAAGTGTAACAGGTCTGGATCTCTTTAACCTGTTTAATCCCTGTGATTCTATCTGTCCTCTCATTCCTCTATCCTCCACTGCAGATTTAACAACGTTCCTCTTATTGTGAGCCATTCATCTGTTTTATTCAGCAGTGGGGGATAAATCAGGGGCCTGAAATGTCCTCCAAACTTTGGGAGCCCCTCCTCCCAAAAACTGGTCCAGTGAGCTGGAGATGAAGTGATTTAATATCAGAGGGTGCTCTGTCTTAGTATGCTGTGCCTCTGACATCTCCCTGCAGCACTAAAAACTAACGCTAAGTCCACCTAGCAGCTGGGAGACTGAGAGCAAAGCAAAAAAAAAAGAACAGAGTGGTGAAAATTGATGAGAAGGCCAACAGTAGGAAAACCCATCTATCGCACTGATATTTTTCTGATTGGTTACATTTTTTAATTTTTCGCTTTTTCCTTTACTGCTGCTGTATAATAGAATCATATCCGTATAACCTTGTGAGGGCTCGCTGTGAACTTGATCCTTACAGACTCTAAGTGGCATCAGTGAGACACCCACAGGTGCGTGACATTAAGGAAAACTCTACCCGTGAGTTAGGTCAGTGTTTACAAATGATGTGAAGTCACCACATCATCAGGCACTATAAACTTACAGAATGGAAGGAACTACGTGCTCTAATAGAGTGACCACCCACCTGACATCACGCTGTATTGTCACTCGCTTGGCAAGCCAAGCCCTCTTCTGTTGAATCTGTGTCACCAGCACACAAACTTGGCACTCTCCAGCAGCCGTGCCCTCACACCTCATGCCAAGGAGGTGTCCAAACACTCAAAGCCATAAAAGAACCAAGAATGGGGCTTAATCAGGCCTATTTACACCTGCCAGCCAAAGGAGTGATGCACCACATAATGAGTACCAATAAATAGACTGGTGCGTTTCTACACAAGGCCAGTAAAATGAGTTTTTGACCATTTTTACTTGTCTTTTATGTTTGACTCTCACTGTGCAGGTTAATGCATATCTAGAGTTTGACGTTGGATGACGGTGTGTTCACTTGAAATCTGCAAGCAGGATCACAACTCGTTTGGAAGCCAATCCTGGTCCAAAAGGTAACTTACATCAGTTTGGTGCGGAAACCTGAAGTTCTGCACGACATACTAAAGGTTTGCGTGTGTAAAATCACGTGCAAACTCCAACACCACCCGCAAAAAAGTTTCCAAGCTGATCTACCAACGATGCGCAGCGAGGATGGCGTCTTTCAAATGTGCAATTTAACACGTTGTCCATTTTGCGTGTTTGCCTGCATGCATATGTAATATTGGGTGTTTCTGCTTGAAGGTGCAAAATACTGGGAGAGGAAATGCGAATAGAACAATTTAACACCCGTGACGATATTTACTAAACCTGAAAGTAGAAATAGGAGAAGTGATGTGTATTTTTGCACGACTGAAAATAACGTATTAGTCAGGTTCGCAAATCTGCAGAGACGGCTGCTCTTATTGTGGTGAGAAGGAGACGCAGAGAAATCACAGAATACGTAGAGAACGTGGTTTTACACGGCAGAAACATACATTATTCAGACATATCGTTTGTCCAGCAATGACATTTCTGAGTTATTGAAGGAACTGAATGATGATTGACAGCCAACAACAAGGAGGAGTCACGACTCAGCATTGTCCCGCCTCTGGGTCGTTCCAGTTTATCGCTGCTTGGATATCCCGCCCAGTCCCGTTAGTCCGGTGTGCAGAATTAACAGGTGACTTCATAAGATTCACAGCAGTCGCGAGGCACCGAATGAAAAGTCACCTGATCGTCACAGAAAGATCTGGACCCGCTGATCAGTGTTTGTTAGAGGATCTCATCCTCTTTTATTTGCTGAAGTTTTATTATTAAGCCTTTTTTTTTTTCACCTTTTTGTTTGTCCCGCAGTTTGACTTTCTTGCTAATAATCTCCTATATAGCGTTTTGTTCTTGTTATTTTTATATTTCTTAATTTCAATGAGATCAGATTTCCTTTTCCTTATGCGGTCGCTCTGTTTTCCATTGCTGTAATCACTAACGCACGCAAACCCCTCATTTAAATACAGCCATTTGCACCTGATTTCAATGAAGCAATTACTCTTAGTAAATCACCCGAAAAACAGGTGCAAAACAAATTTGCAAACTTTTAGAAGGAATTTAGTACACTTTATTTGAGATCTTAGTAAATCAGGCCCAGAGTACATTGGTAATGGTCTTTCAGTCATGTAGGAGACATCATTAATCCAGAATTTAAAATTATAACATCAAATATTTGTAGATTCTTTTTAGACTTTTTAGCAATGGAGAAGGTGCCAATGTCATTTTATGAATTTCTAAACCAGTAATTTAACTTTTTCCGGAAATTATTTTTAAGAGCAGAATATATATATATATATATTTATATCTCTCAAACATATCTGGATGGGATCTTTGAAGGTTAAAGATTCAGTCCCTGCAACTATCACGTTGTCTTCGTTAAACAAACGCAAAACGTAATGAAGAAAACAATGGTAATCATATGGTGTCTTGGCTGTTATTCATTCTTATGAGTTCAGCGAAAACACGAAGAGAAAACTGTATTGAGAAATATCACCCAAGATATCCGATATACGCAAGACATTTCCTGGCTGAAGATAATTTCCGTTCATAGTGTTCAGGTTAAATTTTCAACACGCAGAGATAAATCAACATAACACAAAGAAGAACAACAGAGATATAAAGTACAAACAGGAAGAACACACCGACCATGTCCACACTGCAGCATATCTGGACTTAAAGGTCCTGATTCAGCTCATTCTCATCCTATTATGCAACATCTCTCGGACCGCCACTCCAGCTCCTTTGTTTCTTTGCTCCTCCATCGTGCACAACTATGATAAAGACATTACCAGTTACCATAACATAGTTTGAGGAGTGACACATGTGTAGGAGCATTGTCCCCCCGCTACCTCCAAAGCCAGCCTGTGGTGAACTAGGGAAGAGTGTTGCTCATGTATAGCAGGGGGCCTTCTTCTGCTGCTGCATTTTCATGCTTTCAGTTCTAATTAAAACCACAAAAAGAGAACTCCAAAGGCCCCTCGGAGCCCAGGCCTTGGAAATTTCGCTACGCTAAACCACCATAATATGCGCCTCGGCCCCACTATACTCAAGGGGGGCTCTTTGGTTGCCGTGTAATAAGTCCTGGCGTGCTAACCTTGTAATTGGCCATAATTAAAAGGAGGCAGAAGGAGACGAGGATCTTCCTCTCAGCTTCAGCTGCCAGGCAGCAGGAAGTAGTAAAGACACGCTGTCTCTTCCTTTACTAGGTGCCACTCCGTCTTTCTCTTTGAGCCTCTTTTCTCCCTTTCTTCCTGTCACTCACAATCTTTGTGAAGAGTATCTTTTGGGTCTCTGTAGAGTGGAGGGGGGTGACTGTGTAAAGTCTATCCCTCTTTATCCTCAAAACCTGCTGTCCTCACGGCACAGTGTGTGTGTGTGTGTGTGTGTGTGTGTGTGTGTGTGTGTGTGTGTGTGTGTGTGTGTGTGTGTGTGTGTTTATTCAGTCTGCAGATGCTCCCTGTGTGTTTGTTGTTGTCTGTTTCCTGCTTACAACCTCGTCAGTATCATGTCTGTGCAACCTTCGCGACACCGCACCACATCTATACAGCCTGGCTTCACTCAACAGGCTCATTACACTTGAGAGATGGGGAATTCAGTCGCTCCTTTTTCCATGCGACTTGCAGATTTGGTGTCAGAACCCCCACTAGGATATTGTAACTCTTTATAGCACAACATATCATTTCCTCTGCACACACCATTCAATTATTTCTATTACACAAAAGTAAATCTGACCTACAGCTGTTTACATATGACCATCTTAGCTTATCATTCTCCTCATTTAGACTCTCTAACTTTGCCTTGCTCTTCAGCTTATGTCTTTAGCTTCAAGCAATCCAGCTTGACCCACAGCTCTGTTCATAAGTGGTTCTGTTGGGCCTCTGAGCAGCATGAATTCAAATGACTACTTACTGTCTAAATATTAGTGATGTGTGGGACATTCAGAGCCATCTTTAAACTTATATTCATGGATGAATTTCAGTCAGTTTGTGAGGATGGAATAACTTGTTTCTGAAACTTCACCATCTAATGTTTCCAAAGTGTAAACCAATTACTACAGAACAAAAACAGTCATTTATAATACAAGACCGATGCTGGATGAAGCTTTTCTAATTCATGACTATCTCCTCATTCACAAAGTGATCATATCTAATTTAGCCCTCGCTGCACTCTGTATGTTTGGGGCACCGCATTGGTATCTCGGCCTCAGCTAGCATCTGCCTCAGCACACTGTTGACAGAAGGGTGAGTGCTGACGGGGCAGCGCTGCGCTTTTGTTACCTGAGCGTCACTCACCGAAACCAGAGACAAGACAGCTGCTTGACTTACCATCAAGCTGAAAGGAAACACCGATGAGGCAGGGAAGGGGGGAGGGACAAGAAGAGAAAAGGAGAGGAGGGGGAGGAGAGCAAGTTCATTTACGTGCCAAGTTCATGTGTGGTGCTGAATGTTGCAGGCTTTGTCCTGAACAAACAGAGTGTTGACAAAAAAAAAAAAAAGTGTATTTAGAAATCAGGTGTAAAGAAAAGTGTTGTTCGGTTGACAAGAGGCACGGGGTGCATTCAGAACCACAAACTAACGAGCACTTACCCTCAACGTAGCAACGCTGGGAGACCCTGAATAACCCCTTGTCCCTTTGACACTAAAATACTGACTACATTTTAATGGCTTCAAGTTATTTTCAGGCGCATTTCTACTGCAAACGTCTGAACTTAACTGAACTCTGTTGTGAACTCTGTTGTGAACTTCAATCCCTCCTTTCTCCTGCTCGTCTCTGGTGTCAAAAGATGAACAAAATGACGAGGGGTCAGGCGGGGCCCGATGGCAGCCATATATCCTGAGGCTCCGCCTGTGGTCTTCGCAGCCAAAAACACACACAGACAGACAGTGGGAGGACTCTGCCATGACCTTTCACCCCAGCTTGGCTCCCTCCGGGTCAACAGAGGCCATCTCTACAGAGGCCTGCACCTGGATCACTGGACCTATCCACAAGGAAACGGGGTGAGCGTGTGTGTGTGTGTGTGTGTGTGTGTGTGTGTGTGTGTGTGTGTGTGTGTGTGTGTGCGCATGTATGAGCACAGGCTTTGGGGGGAAGAGGGTCTCGGGAAATGAATCAACCACTTAGTTCAGCCACCCGCCCCCTCACTTACAGAGATCGCTTCAGCAGGACCCAAAGGTCAACTCTCACCCTTTCTCGCATTTCTCTCTCTTTTTGCCATTTCTCGCTACCTCCCCCACCTCTCTCATCAGAGGTGAACAAGGAGCTATTTCAGAGCGATATGAGAAACAGAGGTGGGTGCTGTGTGTGTGTGTGTGTGTGTGTGTGTGTGTGTGTGTGTGTGTGTGTGTGTGTGTGTGTGTGTGTGTGTGTGTGTGTGTGTGTGTGTGTGTGTGTGTGTGTGTGTGCATACAGATATATGTGTGTGAGAAATAGAGCGTGTAGGTCACTTTTGTCAGAACTCTGTCACCTTCTGTTCCCCCAGACTTAATTCAAGCGATGCCCACACAAAGCAGTGTTCATCTCAGAGAACATCACCAGTATTCATATTGTAATTCAGTCTTGGGCATGAAATAACAGATTAGAGCAAAGAAGAGCAAAAGCAGTCTGCTGTAATTGTACGTCTGAGAGAAAGCTGTAATTAAGTATTTTACATCTTATGAAGGTGTGGAAGGGGAGCGAGTCTGCAGCGCACAATCAAAAAGCCTGCAAGAGCACCATCTAAGAAGACAAAAAAAAATGTCCTAGTCTGCTTAAACACGTTGTAAAGCCTGTTGGTAAAAGGCGTGGAGGTATAGTATATATGAGCCGACATCATGTGGATTTACTGGAGATGGCAAATTGATAACTGTGCAAGGAATGCTTTATGAAAATGATGCCTGTGAGCGATTATGGTAAAATATGCTGAGCAGCATGATACCCATTCAGCAACCACTCTTTCCTCGAGGCACATACCTCCTTACTCTCCCGCTCTGAATGCTCGGTACAGTATACTGTAAAGTATAAACCCATGTAAAATGAGCAGGTATGTGTGTGTGGTAACGAGTACAATCACTTTGCTTGTGTGTGCTGCAAACGTCTGAGCAGAAGAGTGTGTGCGGCGCCCAAAGCATACCAGTCGTGGCTATCTCTTACCTCGTCACCTTATACAGAGGCAGCGTGCGCTTAAAGGCAACAGAGAGGAGTCTGATTTGCACATTGTCTGACACTCATGCCCTCGTAACCCACGGCGCCACAGCTGCCAAACGCCCACTGACAGCATTGGCCCAGCATGCCCCCACCGGACATATCAACACGGGCCCGACACACACCCTCATATATAAACCAGAGATACACAGAACAGGCGATATCCACAAAGACACAAACACACAGGTCCACTGACACACCTCAGGCAGAGAGGAGAGAAAGGATACTGTTATGAGAGAGAGAGAGAGACACACATAGAGAAGTTGATTCGTGAGTGGAGTGTGTAGCGCTGTTATGCATGACATCTGGCTGTAAGAGAATCTGTGGCTACTTAGATGCCCGGAGGCCTGAGGCTGTTGACAGCTCCCCGCGCACCTCTTTCTGTCTGATGGCAGGGACTGATAGCGGCGGAGCAGTGTGGTGTTTCCTATACTGTGACTTTACCACAGCAAGAGTAAAAATGATTCACACATACACACACACCAGTGCTCCAAAAACACCTTTATCAAATAATTCAGTCTCATTTATACTATGACAACATCTTCAAATTGATAGAACGAATGGAGCTACCATCCGGAGACTTTCACCTGCCTCGAGACATTTATTTAACCTTTTAACCCCTAGTCTCCTGTATATTGGATGGTAGCACAATGTAGGATGTTCTTAAAATGGGGAAACCATATGAAGGTATGTTCATATGTACTATACCTATTGACAAATTCGACTCTTATCTTTTCTGTAATTGCGGTCATATTTAACAGGATCATTCCACTTAGAATGATTAGGGTAAAGCGCACAGCAAAGTTTACAAGTGAGACAAATTACAGTGTCTGCTTCAAACCCTTCTGGAAGTCTAACAATGTAATGAATGCTTACAAACTAATTTACTGCAAACATTAAACGATCGAAAAATCTTTTTAACTTTAATTTAATTTAGAGACAGTGTCCTTAAACCAATCAATCTCCATGAGAGGTTACAGGTTACAAGAATATATGCATAGATTAATACAATTGTCTCAATACTTTTTAAATATCCCCATGGTCAAACTGATACACACATTCAGCGACTGAAACAAAGTGTGCAAACACCTCTGCCGTAACATGTAAATCAACATTATGCAAATGCAAAAAAAAACAACCTCAAACAATGAATTTAATCCAACTACATACAGTAAATTCATTTACCAAGCTACATATGTTTTGCAGTACACACACCCAGCGGGAAGGAGTCACATTCACAACACTCCATTACACAACAGAGAGCCAGAACTGGAGATTTCATTGTGTGGCTTTGCGGCGTCCAGTTTCCACCCCCTTCCATTGCCTCAGAGCAGCAGGCCTGTGCAACTGGATCTGTCAGCCGGGTCCATCAGATAGCCGCCACGACTGTGTCTAGCTCTGTCTACCTGTCAAAGCTGTGTGGCTGTCATCCAGCCAGTCAGGCGGCCATTGCCTGGCCACCGCCCCTGCCTTATCAGGATAATGAGCTGCATTTAGGTCCATTATGAGCTGACCCCAAGGACTTTCTCTACTGCTAAGCGGGGGCCTTGTGCCAGTGATGGACAGGCCGGCGGGAATGTGATACGGGGCCGGGTTGTGCTGTAAGAGCAGGACTGCCAGCAATAGAAATGAAGAAATAGTGCACGTGGTGACAGGATGCCTCGGGACAGTGACAATGTAAGAAAGGATGGGAGAGTCCACACTAGGTTAATCTTATTTCACATGTTAAAAGGCATTATAGTAGGCAGTGTAAACAAACAGGAAAGGTGCTCAGAGGCTTGTGAGACTCTCCCAGCCTTTAAACTGAACTTCACATTCCACACTACCTGGTAGGTTGTTTTTTTTAGACTATAATGGTAGAAAGTAAACAGAAATAGTATGAAATGATAATGCCAAACAAAAAGATGAATTGAAAAGTGACAAAGTCAGGATAAAACGATTTATTTTTGTTTCCCCATGGAGTTTCTATTTTAACTTGGGAGAAAAACTCTCATCACAACCTTCCAGTAGCTATTGGTTCACAACAATGGCACCAAATCATGAATGAACCAACAAGACAAGTGGTGCTAAGACAGTGGCGATGTTTAAAAAGACTTCAACCTCGGAGCCCCTTTAAAAGTTTCTCTCTCAGGTTGCTATGGTTATTGTGTCCTGAAGTCTGGGATGAACCAGCATAGTACAAGTCCAACACTGACGCTAAGGATGAAGAATTTGTCCTACTTTAACGGTACATCAAAAGCCAATTTGGAATTGGTTGCTCAAATGTCTTCGCAAATTTCATAATAATCTTCCAATTGGATTATTTGAGGATATTAAAATTTGTTGTTTAACGGTCCAAAACTGAGAAATTTACACAAAGCAAACTTTAAGATATTCTAGCCTTTGCCACTGGATTTTCAGCAGTCATAATCAGTTATGTCCAAAATACACTGGCACCATATGATGTGACCAAAGACCACTGCCATTATATCTTTAGTGTAAACACCAATCAGCATCAACTTGCCACATGTCGACATAACAGTTTACGGCACTGGGATATTTTGTGATGTCAGTGCCCCACAAAAGAGATTTTTTTTTTCACTTACTCTGGCTACTGTGTCTTGATTTCTTCTCTGTCAGGTTATTATTCTGTGGTGTTGCAGCTGTCACTACAACTGAGGATGGGCAGGACATCCAGATGTCACACAAAACCACAATTCTGGCAATTTTTTAAAACAATTTCTCCACTGAGTCATAGTTAGAGACCCTCTCTCTGGGTAAAGAATCAAGTGACAACACAAATCATTTTATACACTACATGTCATCCATGTGTATTTTGTACCTTGTGGGACTGTATGAATAGCTAGAGTAAATGTAATAGTAATTCGGCTGGCATTGATAATTTGCTTTGGTGTTGGATGAATACAGTGACTAACCTCCAAGCGGCAACCATGTGTGACGACACTCAAAGGTTTGTAAACTGCTGTTCTAAAGCCTCGAGTTCGGGATTTTGTCCGTCACCATTTTCAGATTTTGAGAGCCAGGAGTGACCATATTTGGATGAGCTTGTGAGGAGCGTGTGGTGATTCTGACTCGATCTGATTGGACACTATGCTCCGCCCACCGATACCGGAAAAACGACTGCATCACAGGCCTGTCAATCAAACAAATAAGCCCCCAAAGGTATCGCTTTTTGAGTCCCAGTATTTCATTTATGACGGGACTATTTTCAGGTGGACCGCCAGAAAACAAATAAGAAGGAGTGACTTCAGTGAGTGACACCATAAAAGTTTTTATTGACTTTGTATTTCATGAGAGAAGTTGAATCAGATGGAGTAAAAGCCTTTTTGGCGACAACCCCTAGCGGTGCTGGCTAGTAGTACACTTGCACCTTGGCCTCACTTATCAGACCCTGAAGGTACGTTCACTTTTATATACGGTCTATGCTCACCTCATGATTCTTACCATCTGTATTATGAGATATTGTAGCAATTTATCAAGTCAAAATTTTGATATGGGCAAAATGAACTGATCTATAATTCTCCAATTCTCATTCAAAGTCTGTTGAGTTAACAAAAAGTGCACGATTACACCAAAACCCCTTGCACAGAAACATGCGCACGCCTGCATACTGTACACACAAACACACACAGTGAGACAAATACTCAATCATGTGCTAAAATATAAAAACCAGACACACATCTAATCTCACTTCCCTAAACTCTCGTTATCTCTGCATCTTCCTCTTTCTCTCTCAACCAGTCAACAGAACTCTAATCTATTGATTGTGAGCGTCGAACAAGCTCCTCTTTGTTTTTGCATTCGTAACTCCCTTTGAGGACAGAACGCGGTAAAAAACAAAAACACCAGCATGAGCGGGAAAGCTTACAAAGCCTTGACCCAAAGTGACGCACACTTATTACCATCATCACTGAGGATAATTAGCAAAAGAGGGTGAAAATAATTTTGCCATCAATCAAAACAAAGACTTGGGGGAGGACACAACTGTTGAAAGAAAGAAGGGCACCAAAAGTGGCTGCAGTCAGCAGAAATACGTAAGTCCATGGGAACTCTGAGTCAGGGACAGTCATCACTCTGAGAGCATCAAAAATGGGTGGAAATGACGGGCCAAGCAAGCAAGCACGCACAAACGCACACGTACACGCACACACATATACAGAAATATAAAAAAAAGATAAACTTACTGGTTTGCAATGACCAAATTAAAAAATTAAACACACCTGTATCCATACAGGCATTCACACGCATGCATTTCTCCTTCCTCACATTACACACAGAGAGGCACACACACAAATACACATGTTTACAGCAGCCCAAAAATCACCACCACATAAGGGCACTCTAAATACAGCAACAAGCCATTTTTTCCATGTTCTGGTCTATTTAGCTTGATGTGATTCATCCAGACGTCTCTCTGCAAACTTCTCCCGTTTTATTGACATTGCTTAAGTTTACTGTTCAACAAACAAAGCTGGTGAAAGTTCACTGCAGTGGGATTCAAACTGTGGCGGCTCAATCATGACCTCATGAGTAATTGAATTCAGCAGCAACGTTGGATATTTCTCCAGATGGGGACCACTGAGCCAGAACAACGAGATTAATGATTTATTGGACATCAAACGGTCAGTGGCTCGCACTTTTTGTCAGGACAACTTTATCTGCTACGATTGCAGCAGCTTGGTTGATTGCATGAGTCTGACAAAATAGCTATAGGCTCAGGCTCTCTTGCTCTTTATGTCTCTTTGCGGTCTTGATGACTCACAGCCGAGTTGATACTTTTACGGGTATAAACAAGCACTCTAGTGCCATACAATTAGAGTACCAAACTCTGTCTTGGTGTCATAGGGATTTATAGTTATGAACCATTTTTCTTTTGTGGTGGCTCTCTAAAATTGTTTTATTGCATTTGTGCATAGTTTAGATTTAAAGATGGAATGAAAACAAACAGTTTGGATTGATTGCTGCTTGTTTGTTGGTCAGAAGCCTGATGACTTGAAGAGCACACTGCGTGGTGTGTTTTCCTGGCTTTGTCTGCTGGAAAGAGTAATTGTACCAGTCTTAAGTGTTTTTTACGAGGTGTATTAGCGTTTTCCATCAAGCTGCAATTACGGGCTTTTCATGCACATGGCAGGCCTTCCAGACAGCACAGTGAATTGAAGTAACTAGCCATTGCTGCTTGGTACTGAGAACGATTAGCAGACACAAGCTATCTATTGACATGCAAAGCACATATGTGTTGGTATGCAAACATAGATGGAGCGTAGATCTACAGGAACTGGTAAAAACACAGACAACCCCACCCAAATAAGGATTTGGGCTGTTGAACATGAGCAAACTTATAGGTCAGACTCCGTGTAAACATTCAGTTAAACGGGAGTAGGAAATACTTTATCACCTGTTGGATTTTTCTCCAATGGACATTGTTAATATCGTCATATCTGTGCCTACCCTATCCTTCCAAAACCACCCAAACACCAAGCCGCTTACATCACCAACAAAATATGCCAGTGATTCACCCATATATGCTACAGACGTTGAGCAGCAGCCACAGTCATGCACTCAGTAACCACACCCCGGTGCTACGTAATGCTTGCATCTATCGGAAAAGCATCCCATACATGCTGGCGCTCCGTACCCTTCTCCCCTCACAACCACAGTGGGACTGGGAATTTTAGCCAATCCTACGAGGCCCAAATGAGCTTTCCATCCTGAGGAAAAGGGCTGATGGCTGCGCAAGCTGGAACTTGGGCACTGACACGCATATGCCCACTGACATGGGCTGAAAGATTTAAAGGAACGACTAATTGGGGGCTGTGCTGTATAATTTCTGGGTTAAAATGATCACTGACTGACTTACTCATGTCTACATTGAACACAAGTGTTAGAAATAAGTGATTTATTCATTCAATTATGTTCCCTTCAATGTGGTTGAGTTGTGGTTATGATATGTGGCAATATGTATCCATGCATATACAGCATACAGTATGTGTTGGGATGTATTGTATGAGCTTTTTTTTTTTTTTTTTTTTTTTTTTACTTTTTCCATTTAATATTAAAATTTAAGTTATAAAAACAGGTTAGTTGACTGAGTATTTGTGGTGTAAAAACAAAAGGTCAAGTCGAATCAAAAAATGTTTCTGGCTTAAACGTTAACATTTTCAATTGTTAAAAATGCAAACAACAAATCTGCCTTGACATACAGTACAACACTCTCGACCCTTGTCTTTTAAAAAGTTTTAAAAGCCTTAAAGCCCAAAGCTTTTTCACAATTCTCTCCCATCATCGTCTTTTGACTGCCTGTTCCTGTATTACCAAAACTTTTCAATTTGGACAATAAGGATGATTGAAATGGTAATTTAGGATTATGGGTTAATACACATTTTTTTTTTCTCCAAAATTATTTAACCATTTGTTATTTGGTGATCAAGCCTCTGTTTACACCGTTAGAATTGTTCTCTAAATGGACTAAAGTTACTAAATATACATACACATTGCAAATCCAAAAAACAAGTCTGTTTAATGCCTGAGCGGTGTTTCTTTCTTCTTCTTTTTTTTAAAAATAATTACCCCTAGCCGTGTTTTATTTAGGCTTCCGTTGTGTGCTTTATGGACTGGGAAATGTCTGGTTGGGAGGCCTGGCATCAGTCAATGAATAACAATTGTTATTACATAGTAAAAGCGCTACTCTGTCAATCATCCTGAGAACCATATAACTATAGACCATCACTGTAATTGGTAGACGGAAATCTATTTCTGATATGCCTCTCTGTGAAGTATGGAGTGATTTTGTTTTTGTTTTCCTATGTTTAAGACATTTTTGGATTATTATTTTTCCATGATTTGATTAATTATTACATAACTTGTTGCTCTATTGAACTATTTCCGTCCCCTGTGGTACTTAATATGTTACTTGGATGATATTTTCAACTTTCCTCCACTGCCATCCCACACTGAAGGGGATTAGTATGCTGTCATAAATTCTGCTCATGACAGGAGAGCAGCCGGAGCTGGTGTTGTAGATCAGACATTCGCGTGGCTGGTTAATGGGTAACCTGTTCGACTGGTGCTGTAAGACAAGTGATAAGCTGCTTTGTTGCCTGTATCCAGACTCTCTTTGACGTCGCCGATGCATCAAGTCAACCTCAAAGAGGCCAACTAAAGCTGACTGATCAAAGGCTTTGTGTCGCTGCTCAGCCGATACAAAGAAGTTGCACTTGAACACACAGTAATGACCAGAGCCGTTGACCAGCTGACCACTGGCATGAACATGCATACTATACAGACTAAGAAGAAATTACCAGTCACTTTGCTTTTGCTTTGCTCTGCCATGTGAGCCTGTAGTCTTTGGTTGCGGAAGAAGAAAAGAACATATGAAAAAAAAAAAAGAGAAAGAAACCAAAATAAATTGGTGAAATCACTGAGGTGTCATGGTGGCTTAAAGGTCCAGGACACTGTGTCTCCAGTTTGAATTAGACTGTTATCTCTTCTTTCTCCCAACATCTCCTCTGAAGAATCCTGGGTTAGTAAAAAACAAAACAAGCGACTATGTTGTGAATATGTTCATTCAGGCACAGGTGAGATAATGAAACACGACTGGGTAATAGAGCTATGAATTTTAAATCAGAACACTTCACACATAAAATTACAAAGATACATTTTATTGCGCTAAAAAGTTGTGTTTGCTCTATGTGCAAGACAAGGTTGAGCAAGCTTTATTTCTTTAGATTTTTCGCTGGACACGTATATATTAACATATAATGAAAAGTAAACATGAAATGACAAAAACAAAAAAAGAACCAACTAGTGGCAAGGGTGTGAGACATGCCGCAACAGCCAACTGTCTAGATTTGGCACATTTGGCTGGGAAAGGATGGGCTGAACTATGGGAAAACCTTAACATACAATTGCTAAAGCATGGGGAAATGCTATCCTCTGCAACCACACCAGTCACCCACAGTTTCATGGCAGTGTTTTAAAGTATCACAAAGCTCTAGTCAGTATCTTAAGGTCGGACATGAAAGGCTTAACACTGTCGGAAGCAGCCTGAAATAAAGTACAGTACGTTTCATCAGTGTGCTTCTCAGTGGAGCTTGGGGAGTAGTGCAGTAAAGTTTGAGGCTTGTACCTTCACAAATGGAATTCCTTGAAGTTGTTCAAGCCTTTTTCTATTTAAAAAGCAATTCTCTCAAATTTCAGGATGTGACTTTAATCATTCGCAAAATGCTTCTTGTATACATGAGTAATTTTGTAATGTAACATCAGAAAGCTACGTCTCTTTTACACGTGCTGTTCTTTATTACAGACATTTCCTTCACCAGATGCTCCTGTCAGCAGACTATTGTGACATCAAGTGGGCCTATATGTGTACTGGTGAAGAGAATGGATGTTTGTGTACGCGTTTGTCAGCCAGTCACACAACATCTTGTGATACAGCAACCACACATGGATGATTGCACGCCCAATACAGGCATGACTCAGCCACCTTTTGACAGAGATTTAGCAGATCTGCTCCAACTGAGCTGCATGTGGTTTCACTTAAAGGCTCCCTAACATGGCGTGCACCAAACACAAAACTGTGAACTGGATGACTGGATTTATGTTAAGGTGTGTGTAGTAAATCTCCATGTGCAAAGCTGGTGGTGAGTGTTTGTAGGTTTGTGTGTACGTGTGTGTGTGTGTGTGTGTGTGTCCTCCAGTAGAGGTGACCACTAATAAGTGACTTGCAGAGTGACCCTGTGGTCTGTTGAGAGAGTGTGTGCTGTGGCTGAAAACACACACACAAACACACGCATATGGATGTATGAATATCCACTTATGGGTCAGTCTGTGTGTGTGTGTGTGTGTGTGTGTGTGTGTGTGTGTGTGTGTGTGTGTGTGTGTGTGTGTGTGTGTGTGTGTGTGTGTGTGTGTGTGTGTGTGTGTGTGTAAGTGTGTATCACGATGACCACCACCCCCTCATTACCTCCATCATGGCTGGAAACAATCAGCCGCTCTGCCCGAGCTGCAGGCCAGACTCAGGCGTTGCAGACCGGCAGACCTAGCATTAGCAAAGCCTCGGTCACCACAGCCTGACTGGCCTCAGATTGGATCCAGCTTTCTAAACTAGCAGTATAATCTCAGAAACCCAAATCAAAATAGCCTTTTTCCCCTATTTCAACCATACATGCTGCATGCCTAGACATGAAATTTATTGATTGCCATATATTGTCAACACATGACTTCGAAGTTAAGGCTCGATAGAAGTGGAAAAAGTGAGTTCAGCCACCAGTAAAAGATTATTAATATGATTTGTGAATGTTATTAAAGCACACAGCATTGTTTAAACAGTTTATATATATATATATATATATATATATATATATATGTATATATTTCATCATTCATTTATGTATGCATATTAAACTGTTACCGTTTTATTTAACTTCGATAAAATGCAATTGTTGGTTGAGTGTGACATCCCCCGGGTCTGTGGAGCCCCCATGGGAGTTAATGGTGAGTCTGGTAACATGTCCTACAATACATGGAATAAGAAAGGTAAGAAGAAGATAACTGGTGTGCACATATTTATCTAAGTGGTCTTCAAAGCAGTTGACAATTTTTGCCTCCAATACACCAAATCCTCATCGATGCAGAAAGACAGAAATGTTGAAGTTCAGATTCCATCGTTGCTCTTTAGCTCTGCCCATTTTAATTCTGCTGGTTAAACAACAAAACACATTTTTATTTCATGTAATGCTCCATTTATGATCTGGCACCAAATTAATACTATTTTCCTGAGATTGTTGTTTTTGGTTTTTTTTCTGCAAAAAATTATAATAAGACAAAATCAGGTAATTGATTCTTATACCAATCACATCAGTTTCTGCTGTTTTTGTTTTTTTAGTTTTTTTTTAACCACAGTCAGTGTGCCACAGCCTGTTGCAAAATGTTGATAAATATGTATGTATTTAATAAAATATCCATATTTTGTTTATTCATTAAGTGAACCATAACACACTGCATGGTTCATAATTCTAATCTTTGTGTTTCAGAAATCCTACTGATTAAACTGAAGCTACTTCGGTTACCGTATGTATGTATGCAACTTTTGTTTAAAGCGGTATCTAGGTTTCATTATGTAAACATTGTCAAATAGTGCAGTGACTAATCAGGCATCATGCAGCAGATTTACTACAAATTATAGTTCACAGTAGTTGACAGAGTTCTTCAATCTGCGTAAAAATTCCAATTCACTTTTACAAAAAAAGGAAAAATAAATGATCGTTGAAAGACAGCGTGGCCTCGCCGAGGGACATTTTGTTGGCAGGTGTGAAATGGTATGACGTGTAGATTTATTGACAACAAGACTTGGTACAGTTGTACAACACATTCCTGTCCACCAGCTCATGATGAATCACACCTCTGAAACTCTGAGGCAAACTCAGGCCAATGTGACACAGAACCTCACATGTACATAAATACATACACACACACACACACACACACACACACGCACACACACACACACACACACACACACACACACACACACACACACACGCACGCACGCACACACTGGAATATGATCTTTAATGTGTGTGCACAGGTATGCTCAAACTCATATAATACTTATGATGCATGCATTGAGGACAGTCTCAGAGGAGGTAAGGTACTCCAAGAAGCCCGTGCACACACACACACACACACACACACACACACACACACACACACACACACACACACACACACACACACACACACACACACACACACACACACACACACACACACACACACACACACACACACACACACTGGGCAGGAGACAGTGAGAGCAGGCCAGGCTGTTATTCTAGTGCAGGCTGGCTGAGCTGACCGTGTAATCTCCAGGGTGGAGCCCATATTGGGTTTCCAGGCAATTCACTGTTTTTGGCCTGCTTGTTTTGTGATTTAGCTAAAGAGAGAAAAAGAGAGAGACAGAGAGAGACAGAGAAAGGACAACAAGTGTAGGTTGTTTTTCTTTCTGCCCGGCATATTGTTGATGAGTTGTAATGCAGTGTAATACAAGTGGTGGTTAACCTCACAGGCCAGGAGAAGAGAGGCAGCGAGAGGGGGAAAAAAGAAAAGAAAGACAAAACAAAAGATGCATTGGGGGGGGGGGGGGGAAAGAAAAAGAAATCGGGTGAAAATAAAAAAATAAATAAAAAAAAAGAAGAAAGGAGACGAAACAAAAGAGAAGACAGATATAGAGACAAGCTTACGGGGTTAGGGTCGGTTGGTCTCGAGAAACTTGTGCAAAACAAAGTTGTCTGGTGGTTGTGACCACGCCTGCTGTGCATTTTGTTTACAGTTGGAGGGGGAGATGTGGTATGGGGAAGGAGGACTTATTGTGTTTGGTGACATGACGGCTTGCGACTTGCAACAGATACCATCTGTCATTGTTGTGGAGGGAGATAAGCCTACAAAGACTGTCAAGGCTGTCATTGTCAAATGCTTCTACTCATTGCTTATTAAACAACTTTAAAGGAACAGTACGCTCAATTTTCAACAAATCAGATTTCCTTACGTTTGACTTTTAGTCTTCATTTGCAGTTAGTGAATGAAACAATTATGCTGCTGCTGAACTGGAGAAACACGTTAGTGTTTGACTTTACACTTCATTTCAGTGGAAATACACTCGCTGCATGCAGTCTTGTCTTCGTTTAAAGTTCATATCCTGCAGAATAAAGTGTTGAAAAAGGGTGTACAGATAGTGCAGAGACATTTCATTTAATCTATAATCAATAGCTAATTGTCAGAAAATGAATCAACAACAGTTGGGTACCCAGTGAATCACTAAACGTTTCCAACCTCTCAAATTTGAGGATTTGCTGCAATTTAGGGGGGGGGGGGGTTTGCACAAAAGATGCAACATTTTATTGAATAAATGATTTATTAAAAGGATAAGTAACAGATGTATTGACGATGAAAATAATCAGCCCTAATGAATAAACATACCAGAATCTAATTACCTCTGACTAAAACCTTAGTTGCGTGTTAGCTAAGTAGAGATTGCTGTGATATTTTGGCAGCCATCTGCCACAGCATGCTGTCATAGAACTGCCAGCACAGTCTGAACGGACAGTGTGACAGACGATAGACAACAAAGTGAAGTGCCGGCCGGGCGAGCCCCAGGAGGAGCTTCCCAAGGGCACGCGAGCACACACGTAGACAGCACCTGCATTCCCACAGTAGTCCAAGTCAACAGTCAGAGCCCATCCCCCTCTCAACACTATCAGAGACGGAGGGGAGGAGCAAGTTTGTGTAAGGGGGGGAAGAAACCCTTTGAGAGGCAGAGAGAAGGCAGTGATTTAAACTCTTCTCCCATGGGTGAGGGCAGCTGGAAGGGCCTGGAGTAGAGGTGGGAGTCAAGCAGGAGTGGGGGAGTGAGTGATGGAGGGAGAGAAGGGACCGGGGAAAAAGGGAGGAGAGCGATGCAGCTGAGGCAGCAGATCTCCACAGAGGCCCAGTGCCAATGTCAAGGTGCTGAGTGAGCCGAGAAGGGCACTCCCCACACACACACACACACACACACACACACACACACACGCACGCACACACACGCACGCACGCACGCACGCACGCATGCACGCACGCACGCACACACACTCAGACAAGCGTTCCCTCAATCTGAAGTCAAACACACACACTCTGATGCATCCAAACACACTCTCTAAGCGCACAATCTCTCTACTCTGGTTTCATAGTGTTTGTATATAATATATATAGATATATACTGTACTGTATATACTGTGCATTTTACATTTTATATTTTTTACTGCTATTTTATTGCTTTTCTATTATTCTATTATTATCTTATTGCTTCCTGTATGCTGCTGTAGCGAAAGAAATGTCCCCTCGGGGATTAATGAAGTAACTACCTAACCTAACCTACTCTCAAGTGCCTTTCTCGCCGCCGTCTTCCCTCCAGAGGAAGCTCCCGTTCCCTGCCTCTTCAGCCCTCTCTCAAGGCGTGCACAACCTCCTGTCAGCTGAGACAAACTGACAAGACAAGACACAGTTGCACAGACGGCCAAAATAGGCTCCATTGTGTTCTAATGACCAAGCCTGCTGAGATGACCTTTGACCTGCAGACACAGGGTGTTTGGCCAGTGGTGGGCTGGTGGGAATGACCTCTTGGCCAACACACTGACCTTTCAATGTTCACTTCTCACCACAGGCCACCTATGAATGCACTTGATGTGTCTGTGTGTTTTTGTCTGTGTGTGTGTGTGTGTGTGTGTGTGTGTGTGTGTGTGTGTGTGTGTGTGTGTGTGTGTGTGTGTGTGTGTGTGTGTGTGTGTGTGTGTGTGTGTGTGTGTGTGTGTGTGTGTGTGTGTGAAAGCCTGCTGAGCTTCATAAGTGAGTGAGCATTGACTTTGCATGCAGATGCTACAGAAGAAAATGACTCTGCTTGTTTTAGCTTAAAAGGTACATAAAAAACATGTATAAAAAAAAAAAAAGTAATTTTACCATCCAACTTTGTGCTTTGGATGCTTTTTTTTTTTTTTTTTTAGAGCAACACTCAGTGTGCTGGTTATTAGTGTTCAAGCAACCATACTGTGACGTCCCCTATTGGTTGTGAACTGCAGTTTTGAAGTCTCGAGTCTGGCATTTTGGTCGTCGCCATCTTGGTTTGTTAGAGCCAGAGGTGACCATAATTGGACGAACAGTACGCCCACCCACCTACACGCTAAAGCTGGTTGCACCTCAGGCATGTCAATCAAACCAGTAGCGCCCCCCAAACATATTGCTTTGTGAGGCGTAATATCTAATTAATGATGGGTTGAGTTTTCGACAGACCTCCAGAACACTGATCACTGATGTGACTTCGTATTTCATGAGAGCAGTTGAATGAGAGTCTATGGAACCAGAGGATTTTTGGAGCCAGCCCCTTGTGGCCTTTACTGGTATTGTACTTTAAGGTATTTCTGCATTGGCTTTACTTTTCAGACACATAAGCTACTTCCACTTTTATATACAGTCTTATAGTAGTGATTCATCTTATTCATCACATTTCTGTCTGGCATCTGTGAGAACATAAGAAACTTATTTGTTCCTTCTCACTCTTAATTTGACTTCAGTCGCTGCATTCGTCTCTGGTCTTTCCCAAAGACGTCTCCCTGTGTGTAAAGGAAGAGTCAGCATGTGTCTCCGCCTGAGGTTCACTGCAACCCTTTATCTGCTCTGCTTATCAGGCAAGCTTCAGCTCAGACTCTTCTGGCCTCCCTCTTCCTCCACAGAAAGTCATGAAAGAGACGTACAGTATCAAGATCTCTAGACTAACGTCTGTCTGTCGCTCTAGCTCAGTGTGTTTGTCTGTCTCTATCTATATCTGTCTCGGTTCCTTGGTGCCATTCACACAACTCTTTGCATTAATGACCTCAGTTGTCCAGATAAGGTCATGTTATAGCACAAGATTCAATACAAATGTTGGTTTTTTTTTTTAAACTCTTGTGCATCTATCAATTTACTACAAACTTGAATGTATACTAATGGGACAGTAAGACAGGACTTGTGTCATCACTCCTAAAGGCTTAAAGAAATTCAAGTAAAATGTTGTCATCCATTTTTTAGACACTCCTCAAACTTTGACATAAAGATGCTCATCTATAATGGAAACATTAGTCTCGTCCACATATAAAAAAGCAGAATCAGGAACAGGATACCATTGTGTATTTTCTTGATGTTATTTGTAATGACATGACATGAAGATTCTGCTTATACTAGGCAAAGCTTGCACAATACTTCTCTTGTGACTACCATGCTGTCTCTGCTGAAATGCATCAATATTACAACATAGACTTAATGTTTTTTTTAACTGTTAATGTTGCTTTTGTTCTCACTTGGCCCGTGTTGAGAGATCCCTGGAAGGAAAGTGCTCAGCAACCAAATGGGCAGTGTCATGTACAAAAAAATTGAACTTGAAATTGAAAAAAGGAACTTATCTGTATTACTCTGAACCAATCGAGGCCAGGGAAAACACTCCTGAGCCGCAGCAGACAATGGACAATGTACTTTTTGCCACTAAGATCACTACCTCCTCGAACAGTACTGCCTGGAGCAGAGCAACTCAACCTCTGGAAGAGTTTTCGGCTTTGCAACAGCCTTTTATTTTTATTTTTATTTATTTTTATTTTATACACTTTATTAATCCCCGAGGGGAAATTTCTTCATTACAGCAGGGGGGGGGGCTCTCAGGGGGGAGATGCTGCAGCAGGCTGCCACTAGCGCGGTGCCAGGTAACCTGACCTGAGGTGCATGTTTTTGGATGATGGGAGGAAGCCGGAGAACCCGGAGAGAACCCACGCAAGCACAGGGAGAACATGCAAACTCTGCACAGAAAGGCCCAGGACCGGATTCGAACCCGGAACCTTTTTTGCTGTGAGGTGACAGTGCTAACCACTGCACCACCATGCCGCCCTAACTTTCGAAGCAGAGGGAGAATTTTTTTTTTTTTTTTTTTTAATTTTTAAAATTTAACTTTTGTTTTCTCTTGTGTGACACTGTCTGAGGTTTATTCTAATGGCTGTAAGATGCCAATAAACATGAATTCCAGGTAAAATGCGAGTTTTAGCTGTTGTGTGAATCATGATTATCAGTTTAAACAGGATAAGCTGCACCTCCAGCAGCTGCACTAGCCAACGACAGCTTCATAACAGACACAGGGTGGGGGACTGTTTTTGATGGTCGCCATTCAAAGTGTTGTAAATATGCAGTTCCCATTCACGGCCCCATTCACGGATTCAGCCTCAAATAGGAGTTTCCTGATTTCATCCATTGTACCGTAGGCTAGACTAGGCGAGGCCTGTATCCTGTGTGGACTACAAAGTTAATTACACACAATTGAAAGGTGTGTCACTTTAATTGTTCCACAGGGACACGCAGAGGCCCAGAGGTATACAAAAACACCCACTTCCATAAAATCATTAGTCTTTTACCAACAAAAAAAAAATGCTTACTATGGAATATAGACGAGCCTGTTAAGTGTTACGCAAAAACCTGACACTATTAAAGCAAATGGGAGATGACAGGAGACTTGGCCCAAAGTAGATGGAGCAAGCCGGCCAAACACATAGGTGTGCTCACACACACACACACACACACACACACACACACACACACACACACACACACACACACACACACACACACACACACACACACACACACACACACACACACACACACACACACACACACACACACACACACACACACACACACCATGATTTACTATGGGCACTAGCAACCCCACTTTTGCCTGAGGGATGTGTCTGGGCATAGAGTACTATAGGGCCAATGTCTGAACCACAAGTGGCCCAGTCAAATCTTTACACAGTCATAAACACGCCTGCATTAGTAACAGCTAGTTAAAATCATTCCATGAACTAAGGAGCTTGCCTGCTATGGCACAGCACCCTGTAACAATAATAAAATGTACCTTATTTTATTTTTAATCTGCTCCTGTATGGGGTGCCAGTGTCGGTCTATCTATCATTTGGTTCTCCATTTATAGGTCCCATTCTGTATAAATTAAGATTTCTGTTTCTTATTTAAATATAAAGCCGGTCTAGATGGTATATAAAGGAATGTGAAATTGTCAAAACACTCCATGGAGAAATGAACACAGCTCATATTCAGAAACTGTACTATTTGGACAACCTGGTTGGACTGCTGTAAGTTTGTGATGTCATAAACTCACACTGGTGTCTTATGGTCGCCCCCAGCACGGCCCGCTGTCCAACTTTTCACGTGGAAGAAAACGCTGAGCGGTGATACATGTGATTGGCCTGGGCGAGCGTCACTCAGAAAAAATTCAGCCAATCAGAGGAGAAGATCATTGATATCAATGGGTCTTAAAGACACAGACACAAACAGCATGTTTTTGTTAGAACTCCAGAAAGAAGCTGAAGTGAGGAGATGTAAAACTACATTGAAATGTTTTTTTGGTACTTAAAATCACAAAAATATCTTCTTATGAAGGCTGCAAATAACATCCTGGAAAATTTTTAAATATTGTACTTTAATATTTTAGCACTTACTGTATGGAGGGAAATCAGGTTTTGTACAGATCTTTATGTCACCAGAGGATAATTAGTAGCAATCTCCGTGTGTGTATTTATACATTAGTCTTATATTTTTATACTTTTCCTAAAAAGCAATTATTTTTACCGATCTTATTTTGATTGTATGTGTACATTGTTTCTTATTGTGTGCTTGCCTTTTTTTCTTCACTGTGTCGCTATGCTGCTGCGACGATTAAATTTCCCCATTATGAGATTAATAAAGTCTTATTTTATCTAATCTTAATCTTGAAGATCCCCTGACTTTAACTCTACAGAGCCACCATGAGGTTGAAATTATTTTTGAACCTGAAACTAAACCAAATACCAGAAAACTTTTAACATTTCCATCAATTGTACTTTGTGCTTACAACTAATTAGTAAATGATAGCATCCTAATACACTAAAGTAAGATAGTAAACAAGGTTGCCATTACACCTGGTAAATATCAACATTTGTTCAGGTTGACATTTGCACTTACGGTAGCTCAACTTAGTTTGCAGACTCTTAGTCACTTATCCTTTCTCTTAGTGCATCAGAGTTGAATTTTGTTTTTATACAAGCATTAAAACAAGAAGCAATTATAATTTCAATTAAAGAGTTATTGTTAAATTTTTGTAATTTTTTTTTTTTTTACAAATTTACACAAATTTATCAGAACTCAACAAGTCACAAGGTTTAACATTCATCCCTGGGTATTGCTGAATCATCAGCATCCACCCACTGAGAGGCAGAAAACACACACATCCAGCCACACAAGGTTTTACACATATGCACATACTACCCATTATATGTTCCCCAGGTACCAGCTTGACTTAACAGCAGTGACATTTACACTCGCGGCCTCCGGAGTAATTTTCACAGCTTGGCATTATTCACAGCTGGTTTACTGTTCCATGCAGTAGACTGATTTAATAGCACTCAAAAGTAGGGTGGCACCAGGGCTATTTAGCACTGTGTATTAGCAAGACTGCAGGTCCCAATAAAACACAGACCCCTGTTTCATGAACTGTACATTGACCCCTTCATAACCTGCTTAAATAAGCTCACACCTCCGTGCTGATAATGAACTGGTCCACATAGGAGTATATTAGTGGTCAGGTCCAACTGAGAGTAGCAGGGGCATTTGGCCAAGACAATAAAATATATGTGCACAGAATATCCCAGGGCCCTGCGAAAGTTGGGCAATTAAAATGGAAATGTAGCATGGGTATTTACAGCCAATGAGCAAGGCCACAGTGGGTGCTAAAGAGATGCAGACAGAGACTGGGAGGGAGGCGGCTGACGAGAGACAGTGGCAGTGTACATGATTTAGATACTGTGAGTGTGACTGCAGACCTATAATCCTGAAGGCACAGAACCAGACAGAGACAGAAGGAAGAAGAAGGGGCAAGCTCTGGGAATGAGAGGCCGAGAGCCACAGAAAAAGAGAGCGCCAGTGACAGCAGGCAAAAAAAAACAAAAAACAGGGAGTGAGAGCACAAGAGTGATAGAGAGGCACAAAGGCAGAGAGATAGAAAGCGAGCGAGACTGCGAGATGGAGAGCAAGCAGCCAGACATGCAGGCAGACTGTCCGTCTCTGGTTTGTGGGAATGCGGTGAAGACACAGTAGTAGGCAGGGTCCCGGCTCTGAAATTAGAGAGTGGCGCTAAGAGAAGGGAGCCAGAGCCAAAGGCCGTCTGGGAGCTGCCAGGGGCTGCATCCCCAGCGCACTGCCGAAACATGATTTACTGCCGGGCTGCCCTACAAACAGCACACTGCTCCTGGTGCGCTATCTAGCTGAGAGCAGCACACCACCCGTTGCATGCTATCGAGTTCGCAAAGCTATAAAGATACCACATCAACGGTGCGAAGTGTCGACGTGAGAAAGAGCAGTTCAGCTTGGGGCAGCATGGGCATGAAGTGAGTCCAAAAAAAGGCTGCTGGATGAGGAGTACAGATGAAAATGAACAAACAAAATGCATTGCATTGGTGTGGGCATGTTGCAACCGGCACCATGAAGAAGAATGAACATACCGGTAGTTTCTCAGACCGCAAAACACAGTACATCAATTTATAATCCTATGAGAAACAACTTTAGATCTCTGGACAGTTGTCATGATGACGGTCAATTTTTACTTTGTCTTGCAAGTTAAACAGCAGAATTACACTGTTCATGTTAGAAGGTATTCTACCTGGAATGTATTACATATATTTAATTGGCCAATACAGTGTGTTACCGGATGACGTTGTCTGGCACTGCAGCAAATCCATGAGCCAGGTTCAAAGGTTCTGCTCAAGCATCCTGCTTTCTTTGCCGGAGTCCTCCTCTGAGTCTCGGTCCCTGCTGTGTCAGCACAGTGGTGTCATTGAAACGAATGAAGGGGCTGCAATATTGACACAGCGCTAATGTCTGTCCAAAGAGGGTTCTAATGGATTCTCTGCTGAAATGATTGGAGGCAAAATCCTGAAAGACTTGAAGCACCGGGGGATGTCGGTCTATAGAGGACAATTACCTCGGACCTCCGTGCAAAGGGATGAATAAAACCTTCCCTCACTGCAACACTGCACAAGCATGTGTGCACAGATACTATATTTATTCTATGCACAGACATCAGTGGAGGAAAAAAATTAAAAGTAGTAGATTTAATCAGAAAAGGAATACAAGGGGAACTGTTAGGGTGTTGTGTTCAGCTATCGCAAGCCAAGTTCAGACATGCAGGGAGATTGTGTGTGAGTGTGCATGTCTGCAGCAGCAGCCAGCAAGAGTACGGCCACTGCATTAAAGCTGAGTTCCAGGATTTGAGAGTGTGTGTGTGTGTGTGTGTGTGTGTGTGTGTGTGTGTGTGTGTGTGTGTGTGTGTGTGTGTGTGTGTGTGTGTGTGTGTGGAGTGATGGTGCATGCGTGTTTTGCATGCGCTTCCTTTGCCAAGTTTCCTCTCTTTGTTTAGACCAGTCCGGTCAGTCCGGCTCCCCGCTGAGGACGCAGTGACCAAACACACACATATATCAAAACATGGCACAACAACAGACAGGGTGCTCTCAGAGCATGAGGTGCTGCAAATAGGAGCAAAAGGGAGCTTAGAGAAAGCCGGACCGGTGTCCGTACGGGAAAACAGAAAGAGAGGGGGAACAGAAAACTATAAAGGTATTGATGGAGATGGGATGGCAGCACACTTCTGGCCATTAGGAAAGCGTAGAGTGATACCAATGGCCCATAGGAATCAAATGAGGCGGCAAATCCTCGAGGTGACAATCTCAGTGAGATGTAACTCTATGGCACACTAATTCAGTAATTCCGTATTTTAAAGGAGCAGTGTGTAGGATTTATTGGCATCTGGTGGTGAGGTTACAAATTGCAACCGACTGGACAGCCATCACCCCGCTCTTAACTTTCAAGAATGTAACAGAATCTCGGGTGGCTGGGACGCTAGCAAAGGAGCCTCTCTCAAGCTGGCGTTTGGTTTGTCCCTTCTGAGCTACTGTAGAAACATGGCGGTACAACATTGTGTGCTCCATGGAAGGGGACCCGCTCCTATTTAGGTATGAAGGGCTCATTCTTAGGTAACATAAACAGAGTTAATTTTTAGTTTCAGGTGACTATACATTCATGGAAATATAATTATGACTCTCATGTTCCACTTATGCCAATAGATTCTCCTAAATTCTACATACTGAACCTTTAATAATGGAATATAATTCAAATATGGTAAGAACTTGTCATAACATACATTTGTCTTAACACTATTAGACTCACTGTGTGAGTAGACTCCATATACCCACACAAGACAAAGTTGGAATTTATTACACGAAACTCAGTGTCCAATTAAAGAGACAGGTTAATACTCAAACACAAAAAATAAATCCCATGTGTGCTGTTCAGGAAACCGACATAATGTTTTTTTAACAATTGAAGCTTGCACAGTTAATTGCGGTGAACTGAAACAGGCAGGAAAACAAGCTCTTTCCCTATAATATAATTGAGCACGGCATAAGAACAAGTGGGATGTCGTTGCACGTGTAATTTCAAATAATTAAAAAATCTCCTTCAAAACTTGTATAGCCTATACGTGGATCATAACACGCTGTTCAGCTTTTTACAGTGTCACTTGGCCTCAGTTGAAGATAAACATTTCCTCTAGTCTTTGACTCCTTTTGTGATTATAAAAAGAAAAGATTTTTATGGAGCAAATAGCATCACAGCTTTGCACTGAGAAGGAATTCTAATAATAGTTCCTCCTGATGAAGGCTCAGCTTGTTACCGCCGGCATCCAAAACTGATGAAAACATAATTGGATACAATAGTTTTATTGATGCTCACAATGCAAATCATCAATGGAGATAAGGCATGAAATTCTATTGCCCCCTTTCAGGCCCTTAGGCTCCAACCCATCCTGCACCAGCTGAAGAGATAATGAAGCTGTTGAGAGCCGAGGCATTGCCGGTTGAACAACACTGTGTGTGTGTGTGTGTGTGTGTGTGTGTGTGTGTGTGTGTGTGTGTGTGTGTGTGTGTGTGTGTGTGTGTGTGTGTGTGTGTGTGTGTGTGTGTGTGACTGCATTTGTATATTTATGTGTGCCTGGATAGCCACTTGTATTTTTGTATATGTTTTAATGTTTAAATATGTATATACAGCATGTGCATGTGTGTTTACAGTACCAGGCCCTGGTCTCTAAAGCCCTGCAATGGCTCTGGATCAGACCAGTCTAAACACACACACACTCATGCACATACACTTCTGCCCCCCTCAGAGCCTGCTTTTAGAGACGTGAGGCCCTAAATGCCTTACAGATGGACTCCTAACAAACACAACACTCTGTCTCGGCCCTCAAGTATTCCCAGTATTTGGCCTTGCTGTAATTTACAACATACTTACCTAATTGAGATGCTATTAAGGTCAGCGCATGGATTCTTCTGCGTACACCTCATGCTAATGCACACAATATAAGCGTGACATGCACGGCACAGCATATTTGCCCTAATATAGCGGCGGGAAGTTAACCACAGAGTGAGTGTGATGTATGGTCCATGTAGTGTACTTAGAGCAACACAAATAATGAATGATGTGTTGAGCGGAGACGTGCCTGTGCAGGCCTGGAGGGCACATTAGAGGCTGTTTTCCTTGACACTGCTGATGGTTTTACACTCGCAAATCAAAATACAACCAAGTAGCACTATGATGACTAAATGATGCTAAATGTTATATGAAAAGTGATTAATGGCACCGTTTCTGTTGACTAATGCTTTTTTTTTTTTTTTTCAGATGTAATCTGAAGTGTAAATAAATAAAATGATAATGCAACAATGTGCAAATTGAAAATGTAGACAAACTCTTTAAACAGATAAAAATGTGAGCATATCAGAAAAAAACTGGAGAAAAAAAAATCCATAATTTGAAGCTACAATTACATCGCATTTACTGTACTTAAATTGAATCATAATCAATAAGAGGTTAGATCATTGTATTTGCTTTATACTAAGTATTGAAACATTTCTACTCGTTTCAAAACTGTATTTAAAAAAAAGTTTAATACTCAAAATTATTTGAATAACCATTTATACTTTTCATGTAATGCTCACTAATAACACATTTGACATTTGCAGGTTTACTGTGAACTAATATTTACCTTGCGAAAAACTTTCAACACTGATATTTCACTTCCTACAAAGGCCGCTACTCTATTCACACTAATTTCAATTTCAGCCATTCAACTTCACAATATTGTTAAATCGGATCTGAGCAAAGAAAAAAGCACAAGCTTGTTTTTCAGACTGACATTTACAGGCTATGTGAAAGTATACTGTTGTAATTTCCCTGCCCTTTCTGTCTATTGCTATGAGAAAAAAAAAAAAGTCTAGTTCCTATAAAACTTGGGAGAGATGTACCACAAATAATGGGCTGACTTCATCCAAAAGTATGCAGTGAGGGCTCCTCTGAAAGGCCACGCTGAAGCCCGGAGACACTGGCCACTGTTTGAGCTTGTCATTTGGGTATTTTTCATCGAGTGCGCCTGACAGAAAGATAACACACTGTCACAGAGTACCATCCATCTTCGTTTCCAAGTCACTCCTGGAGAATCCAATCTTGTGAGTGCAGGGTTAGACACATCGGTGATTAATCAACTCTCTGCTCATGTGTGTGTGAGTGGATGTGCGTCGACCTATACGTGTCTTTGTCTGTGTGTGATAAATCACTGTCTAACCCTGTACAGGACGCACAATGGCCGAGCCCCCTTCAGCACACTGAAGATAAATTAATCTACAAGTGATGTGCTGACAATACTAGGACAGCAAAATTATTGTATTTTACTTCCCCAGCGTCGGCGCATAGGGCAGTCAGAGTGGTGGATGTCTGGTGTTTTACAAGGGAGAGGGGAGTAGAAAGTGGGAATTTGTCAAAGAAAATCAAATGTAGCTGGAGGCCGACCAAGAGTGAGTATTGAGAAAGGCATGGGAACACAGTCTGGTGCACTCGCAAACATTAGAGTACAGAGTTGATGAATAATTCCTTGGAGCTGTTGGTAAAGATCCTATTCAGAAGTGAGTCAACTGTGACACCAGGGATTTGCTTTGTATGTGACTAGGTTTACTATTATGAGCGGCATGCAAGAGGTGGCGCAACTCACAAATTACATAACGTTATAAAATATGTGCAGTCATGCAAGACAAACAACATGTGACAGGGCTGGAGATTCTATTGCAAACAACATGCAACTCACAAGTGAACTCTTCCTTTTTAAAGCTACAACAAGAAACTCAATTCATTCCGTTTTTATCTCATAAAATATCACCTTTAAACTTCATTCAAATACTTTTATTCAGGTGTCAAAGTCAGAGTGTAATTTACAGCAAAGTCAATATTTGAAGGAAAGTTAGAGATGAACGGATATGGAAGTTCAGGGTCATCTATCAATACCCAGAAATGATCTGTTTGCCGTGGCTGATATTATTATATGTTATCACATTTAACTCACAAATTATATACATTTTTAGATTGACAAATTTATTTCTCTGCGACAACGCCAACATTTAGAGAGCCTTTAACATCCCTTTTATCCCTAGTATTACAATAATAATAATTTAATTCCATAATAACATAATAAAATGGGCCACGAGAACAGTAAAAATGCTGTGATCAGTTATAACTGAGGTCATTTTTATTCTATTATGGTATTTTAAAATGGGAGTAATTAAAATCCTTACCTTCCAGAAACATTAAGCTGACATATTTAGTTTATTTGGGGACAGTTCTATCTGCAAAGTGATACTAGTGCAGGCTAATCTGCAGGAGGACCAGTGAATGTACCAAGAAACAAGGGTCAACGGATTCATCCACCTGCTGCCTGAGGGAGGAAAGGAAGCTCCGTTTCCCATATAACAGGTGTGCTGGCCAACTGGAACCATCAAAACAAGAAATTCACACAAGCAGAAAGGAGAATCGAGGCAGGGGGCCGGTGCTGAGGCGACGAAAACAATTATGAAGGTATGGTGGCTCACATAACTTTCTGCGGCATAGCTTCTTTTATTTTTTCACTGTTTTAAGGTTCGCATGCGAATGCAAGTCTGATTAAGGGAGCAGTGATTGGTTCAACATTGTTTAGGAGGAAAATCAGCCTGCATCAGTGGGGTGCCACTGATGTTTTTTTTTTTTTTTTTTTTTTTTTTTAACAATTATGCCCCTCTCGGCTTCATTTCGCCTACATGTTGAGGCAGTGTGCCCACACAGATGGGGTGAAAAAGAAAAGAGAGATAATAAAGGAGAAAGCGAGCATTGCAGGGGAGGCACTTCTGAATGCAGGTTTATGTTTCCAATCAGGAGATTGTGATCACAACATGCAGCCCATAGCAAATGGGCTCTAACTCAGACTCTGAGGGAGGTCCTCAGGCTCAGAGTGTACATTGGTTCAAGATCATTACTCCTTTCTCTGTAACAAAGGAGTCTGAGAACCACTAACGCTGGCAAACATTAAAGAGCAGCCGTGTTGATGAGTGCACAGAGATGGTAAGGTAAATATTAAGCAAGTGGGGGAAATCCTGAGCCGGCTCGCTTGAATAGAAAATGAGCGGCGGCAGAATGCATTGTTCTATTGTATACTGCAGAGTTGTTTTCATGTGAGAACGACTTGAATATAAGGTTAGGCTCTGATTCAAAACACCAGTTTCATCACAAAAAAAAAAAAAAAAAATCATGCCACAGCACAGAAACATATTTCCAAACTTTTCCAAATCCACAGATATAATTTCACTTTCTAGTGAAGCCACCACTCAGACAAACACACAACAGATGTAACCACACACCAAAAACTAACACATTTTATACCCTATGATTAGTGCAGGGAAAAGAGACAGTGGCAGATGAATAGGAAGGCAAATCTTCACAAACCAACTGGGACAAACACCCATGCAGGCGACATGTCTATCATGGTATCACACTGGCGTCAGGGTTGTTATCATGCTGGCATGTTGTTGTGTCCATTCCTCTATAGGAAAGGACACACGTCACAGGGTTCCTCCTCTAAGTCAGATGTCAAATTCCCTGACTTTCACTGACTAAAAACAGCAGAAAAACAGGCTGTGCTACTTTACTCGTAGCCTTTCTGTCGTCTATTTCTATCACCCGTTTTTGAAGTCATCATTTTGTAACCAAAGCTCTTGAAATTTATATGTTTGCCTTCTTAAGCAAGTTAAAGAAAAGGAATATCTTTGCTGAAGTGAAAATAAAGGGATAAAACCACTCAAGCAATACAGTAAACACCTGAAATATCACGATAAAAAAAAAAGAAGAAAAAAAGACTACATTGAAAATATAATTTTTTAATGCATGGCAACACAGATTTAAACATGCAAACAAAATTCCCTGATATTCCACGACTTGGCCCAAAAAAAATGATCAAATTCCCTGAACTTCCTCGTCTGGAAAATATATTTTTTTAATTCCCTGATATTACTGAAGTCACACTCGTGGGTTCATAACACAGCGGTTGCAGAAAGACACTTCTCTTTACCTCCCTAATTCCTCCAGTCCTCTAAAATTCCCTTATGGAAACATAAACTTCCACCAATTGTCACCAGTCAACCTACCTTGATATAACAGGAAGATAATAAGGGCAGGAATGGAAAATACTCCAAATTACAGAGTAATAGAATGGAAATGCAAGTACAGCATAAACCCAGCACTGGGTAGAAGGTGGTAAAGGTGGAGAGAGGAGAGGGGGTGCATGTTTGTCACACATGGACCGAACCCACCATCAAAAGATTCCACCACACGCATTCATCTGATAACAGAGACAGAAGTGCACACACACACACACACACACACACACACACACACACACACACACACACACACACACACACACACACACACACACACACACACACACACACACACACACACACACACACACACACACACATCTCTGCTTATGAACACCATGGGTAATCTAATCTGTTATCGCTCTTGGTTACAGACAATACACACACACCGGAGCGTGCCTACCTTATCTTCTAGTCTGATCAGTCGTGCCCCGATAGTCAGGTATTCTTTATCTTCTCCTTTTCCTGAAGAATAAAAGAATGAAAAGAAAATATATACATATACATAAAAAAACATAAACACACACATGCAAACATTTGATAATATAACAAACACTCATTGATGATAAGAATTCACCGGTGATGTTTTGGTGGTTATCACACAGAGACACATTATTTGTTACTCAAATAATTTAATATATGCTGACATACACGTTACAAACATATCATTATCATTTACATTAAGGGTGATCAAATCAATAAGTCATGTTCTGCCAGGTCCCAGCAGCAGTTCACAGCTCTTTATTGTGCTACATACGGTAAATGCCTGTCAGAAAGAGTTATGTAAGCAATTATTAAACAGTGTTGGGAGTGTTTAGTCTAAAGCCAAACATTACAACAGTTGTAATTTAATAAGGACCCCGTTAATGCAGGCTGATACTCAAAATAAATTGTCATTTTGTTTCACTTTATTCATTCAGTCTGGCAACATGTTCATGTTAGCTAATCTCTTGTTAGGAGGGAGAGCTATTTTGTTTTGTTTTGCTCTATTCAATCAGTAGTAAGTCATGTTTTCATCCTGGAAATTGTGGAAGTGGTTGCTAGTAGCACAAACATTTTTAAATTGATTAAAAAAAAAAGAAAAAAGAAGTGTTTTGTAATATGTCTGATACACAACTTACACAAGTGATACCAGCAGCATGCACCGATCACTTCTAAACATGGAAACACATGCAAACATACCCCCCATTCAAACAGAAACACATGCACACACATAAGGGACTTTTCTTCCTCCCATATTTAGTCTGGCACAGTTTGTGTATGTGCGAGCTGTAAACACTGAGGTGGAGTGAGGAGTGATGGTTGTCTATCAGATGCAGACTGTTGTGCTTTCTGTGTATTTACCTGGGAGAAACATTCCTGGCTTCCCCAGAGTGCCATCCAGCCTGAGGGGAAAGACAGAGGAAGGTAAAAACACTGGCCAGATACGCAGAGAAGATGGAGCTGGGTAAAACCGCACTTTACTCCAACTCATAAACAAAACAGAAAAATAATTAGCTCATTTATAATGCCAATAAAATTAAACAAATACCATCAGCTTGAACAGCATTTATATATCACCGCTTTAAAAAAACAAAACACATCCAAGTTTTTTCGATGGATGATTCAATGCACTGTGTTCTTTTACCGAGCTTTGAAAATAAACAATACAACTCACAAGAAGTTTAATTTTTACGTGTGAACTGTCATTTATAAATTTACTGAAGCAGGGGAAGTACTTGAATACAGCATGTCTTTTAATCACCGAACATTAAGGATGGGTTTTTATCATAACAATCACATGATGGTGACCCAAACCAGTCTTTGCATTATCGTGGTTGGGTAAACACTGATGTGATATTTTGTCTCTTTTTTTTTTCCCCAAACTGAGAGTGTCAGTATAATTCCTTATTGGAAAGTCAACCTTTGATTTTTATAAAAAATACCAGAATTATATAAAAGTAAAATTTCTGCCAAATAATAGCCATTTCATGATTCAATGTTACTTTATCATGCATGTCTGATCCAAAAATGCCAGTGCATTGCCATGGTTCAAGGTACAGGTGATGTACTTACATATATGGAACTACATGAATTACCTATAACTGATCTCCTTTTATGGCTGAATGTTATGTGGGTTGAATATCATTTGATAACATTTGTGGGAAGAGGTCCACACTTCATTAAAGCCCAACAAATAACAACAAGATGCAACAAATAAAAGACCTCTTATCTGCTCAATGAATCAAGAGCATGATAAAGGTCTAGATGATGGAAATTTGTTGCAAAATTACTGAAAACTGAATAAAACATTATTGTTCATAGTCAAACATTCTTCACAACTAACATGTGATATACTGGGCAAATGGAAAAATAGGGTTAAGTCAACTTGACCAAAAGAAGATTGAAAACTTTAAAGTCCCTCTCCCTCAAAAGTGTTTTTCTTCTTGTTCCTACAGTTGAATGTTTTTAGCATCACTGCAGAATGATGCAGAGTTTCAACGAGATGGCTTCACAAGTATCTGTAAGTTTTGAAAGTTTCTGTGTCCTTTTGAAGGGCGAGCATGATGTGTGACAAATTATGTGTATATATATATATATGTGTATAAGGGGATCTTTAACTTGATCTATTTTGGTTTTAAAGTGAGCTGATAGGTTTTGTGTTTTGGATTTCTTCTATTTCTTGTTACTTTAACAACCTGCGGTTTATAAAACCAGGTAAAAAGACGTCACCTTCTCTGCAGCTCCTTGATTCGGACCATCATGTTCAGGTGACCCTGGGAATACTGCTCGATCACATCTCGCACGTCATAGGGCTTCCGCGCTTGCTGTGGACCCATGCACATAGACACAAAAACACACACACACACACACACACACACACACACACACACACACACACACACACACACACACACACACACACACACACACACACACACACACACACACACACACACACACACACACACACACACACACACAGTGGGAGACAAAAGCCATTGTCAACCACAGCCTCTGTTGCTTGGTCCCCAAAAACATCCCCAACCCCCTTGGGTGCAAAGGGTTCATTGTTAACTCAGTGTGCGTGTGCGTGTGTGTGTGTGTGTGTGTGTGTGTGTGTGTGTGTGTGTGTGTGTGTGTGTGTGTGTGTGTGTGTGTGTGTGTGTGTGTGTGTGTGTGTGTGTGTGTGTGTGTATGGTCATGTAGAAAGCAATCGTGTTAAGGTCCTTTCACAGCTTTGTTTTGTGTGACGTTGATACAAGGAGCATCAGAGAGAACCCAGTGAACTCTTTAGGGTATCCTCGGTATACACACTGCGTAGCCCCTGCAGCTGAAATCACTTAGGCCATAATTGAAAACACACAGAACACTTGGAAACAGTATGAATATAGGAACCATTCTGCAGAACATGTAGGATGTTTATGATGGCTTAAGTATCTCAAACATGATTTCTTTTCAACTAAATCTGCACAATTTTTATTCCACAGAATTCTGCTGACTTCACTCCAATACGAGGCCGTGTCCCGCTGAGTGTGTATAAGTGTATTTTGGCAAGTGTGTGTGTGTGTGTGTGTGTGTGTGTGTGTGTGTGTGTGTGTGTGTGTGTGTGTGTGTGTGTGTGTGTGTGTGTGTGTGTATGTGTTTTGTGTGCGCTGTACAGTAAGTCAATTCCTACTGTAGGCCCAGAGACAGGTTAGCAGATTTCCCATGATACTATGCCTGAACTGAAGTGAGCACAAAGAAGACATGCAGGTGCAAGTTTCAGGCATTTACACACAAACACGCACGTACACACGCACATGCACAGCAGCGCTGCAGCTGATATATGCCCTTGAGGCTCCCCCTCCTCTTCCTGTATAAGCACACACACACACACACACACACACACACACACACACACACACACACACACACACACACACACACACACACACACACACACACACACACACACACACACACACACACACACACACACACACACATACTTCTCTCACTCCCTCTCTCACTCTCAATCTGTCTTTCTCTTCATCTGTCACCCCTCCCTTGCTCTCTGTAACTCTGTAACTCCGTAGTGTTTCTCTCTCTGGATTTCCCTTTGCTTACCTGAAATTTCGTCCTGGCCACAAAGTACTGCATTCTGCGGAGGACTTTGACCGCAGATCTCTGGGCATGGGACAACCTGTGACAGAAAAGGAGACAGATTTAGGTTTAAAAAAAAAAAAAAAAAAAAAAAAAAGCTCTTAAATCCTACCATTTGTTACCATGTTGTAAAAATGGGAAATGGATTTTTTTTTTTTTTTTTTTTTTTTTGGACAAGCTGCAGGGCAAAAAAAGGCTCGTCCTTACTGCATTTAAGGATCAATGGACAATGTTTGTATCATGTACCAGCAAAACGCACACACACAATGACAGATATGCATTCATATGGACAAAAGAACACATTCAACCTATAACTGTGCATTAACACACATTTACCCACACTTTCTATCTCTCTCGGTCACAACTGTGAATCTGCAACCTTGTGCAAAGTGAACGAGAAGAACACCAGACTCAGTTTGTGTTGAGAGGAGTCCCAAAACACAAGTCCCTCAGTTCCAAGCAGCACATCTGTGTCAACACAAAGGAAAACCCACTGTTATGGAGCTTAACACTGAAACAAAAAACACTGGATGCCAACAACACACAAACTCATTCTTGCATACCAAAGCAACTGCATTGCATGCACTTGTGTTTTTTTTTTTTTATTTTTTTTTTTTAAGGAGGCACTGTGTGGGCTTTGCACTGGTGCTCAATTGGTTTACATGTCAGAAAATGCCAAAACATGCCCTCGGATGGTCCGTGTGTGATAGCAGCTTGTTTGGATGAGTGAAACAGATGGACACTACAAAGTACAATCAAGTGTAAGGCAAGGTGTTTCAACCTTATCCAGGAAGTGACACTGTTTTCAGGTTCCCAAACTCCCCCTCAGTGTCTTAAGAGTTAAATCAAGCTGTCATGTAAATTTGAGAAATGGATAGTGTTGTATTATATTTGCAAGTGTAATGAAGGACTCCATATTTACCATATATTCATTACAAACCAATACGTTATTTAGATACATTCTTAGTGACCCTAGCTGCATGACACAGCCATAAATGCATGCTTTTAACTGCTATCCTATCATCAGGTTTAGATGGTAAAATATATATATATTTTTTTATGTCCGCATTTTATTACAAATCACTCTGAAAGACATGCAGTGCAAATCTTAAGTCAAATCCACAGATCATCTTCAAAGTGTGTATCTGTGGGTGAGTTAAGGACGAAACACAATCAGTTTCAGGAACCACAAGGTCAGAGGCATGAGTGCTAAGAAAGGGTATGGCCCAATACATCACTGTTTGCACTTTAATACGGCCAAGCACCAAACCTTCTTGTAAGGGTTTCCATGTATTCAAATGTTGAGGTAAATAGACTCATATGTGAAATAAAGCACCTCTGATAGAATATTATCTATGACCTATAGAGCTTTTATGTAATTAAAAAAAATAGTAAAAGAGTTCCTGTCTTCTGGATGAGCAGGATTCTGATTTCCTCCCTGTTATTTGCGCCCATTTCTCTTTCTGTCTTCTATTTCATGTACAGTATGTCTCAGAGACAGGTGACCTTTCAGCCATCTGTTGGCATCAGAGACATCAAAGTTAAGCTGGTAAGCTGCAGGATGGTGTGTGTGTGTGTGTGTGTGTGTGTGTGTGTGTGTGTGTGTGTGTGTGTGTGTGTGTGTGTGTGTGTGTGTGTGTGTGTGTGTGTGTGTGTGTGCGTGCATGTGCGCAATATCCGTTGAGAAGGTGGATTAACAGAAAACCGACGTCACCAGATTGTGAGATCCAGGGGAAGAAGACAGAAAAGAAAAGGTTAAACAATCAGGTGCAACTACAAATACTTATAGTTCGGATTGTATTAATGCTTCTACACACGTCAAGAAAACACATAGTTTCATAATACACTGGATGTTTGTGTGTGTGTCTGTGTGGTAAGTGGTTTTAGCTTTTACTTGTGACTGCAGATAGAGTTCCTCTCCACTGAAACGGCCCTCCAACAGTAAATGAATAACTCCATTCTTATGTCAAAACCAATGCTTTGTATGGGTTATGTGTGCTGTTTTGAGCACTTCTCTTAAGCTACGTCCCAGTCAAAGCAGACACACACACACACACACACACACACACACACACACACACACACACACACACACACACACACACACACACACACACACACACACACACACACACACACACACACACACACACACACACACACACACACACACACCCTTGACACACAGAAACAAATACCCTCCACCCTCACCCTCCCCAAACAAGTGTCTTTGTGAAGTCAACAAGTCGCTCTGAGGTCTTAATTAGGCAGAGGGACAACAATAGGACTTAACAGACAATGCCTTGACATGGGACCATAAAACATGAACATCAAAGGCCGTCGGGCTGCTGTCTTTTTTTCCTGCCCTCCATGCAAGTCCTGCCCAAGCTATAGGAGGAAATGCACACAAACAATAGAAAACATGAAGAGCATGAGGCCCTATTTTGCGAAAAAGAAAAGAGTCTACCACCCACCCCCTCGCTCTCTCTCTCTCGCCGATGAGGAGAAGGATGTGTTTGAGCATAATTGGGGAAGAAAACACATGTAGGAAACAAAAAACATGTGCGGTTTTGATCGTTTTACAACTGTACCCTGCTCCCTCCTTGCCCTCCTCACGTTTCCTGCGTTTGACACAAATGCACACTCATGTTCGGTGAGTAAGTGTGATAAAACAATAACACGGAGGGTTGTTAGTCCGACACCAACCTCCCTTCTCCACTCCATTAAACATTTGGCACAGAGGAATGGAATTTCCACATCTCTGTGCTGACACTTCCCTTCAAACACTTGCTGGCTCCGACTCTACTTCTTACTCATCTTCTGCCTTCCTGTTCTCTCTTTTTCCTTCTTTGTGTTTATTTGTTATTTATGCAGAAGATTTGATAGCCAATATATCCTGGGTGCTCCTCTTGAGCCAGAAAGCTCCGATCTCTTCCACGGCGACTTTAATATTCTGTTCATTGTCCACTGTCCATGATTCATGCTCTGGGAAGGCCAGTTGTGTGTGTTTTAATTCTAAGGATTTAACCTTAATTCTTAGGTCTTCTCAATAGACGTACTATTCTTCATTAGATCAACTGTAGAAGTCATGTATGAGCTGGAGTTGCTGGAGTTATGAACAAGCCTCGAGCCTCTCTTGAAAAGCTGTGGCAGATTTAGCCCCATGGCTTCCCCTGGACCCTTCTCTCTTAATAAGTTCTCTCTTTTTTTCATTTTCAGATGGTCACTTTGGAGATCTCAGAGTTGTCAATGGCAACTCTCCCTCATCCCCCCAACACCCCAGCTCTTTCTTTGGCAGGGGACCGTCAAATATCCTGTGCTTCCATGGTGCGCAGCAATAACCTTGGAGTCAGTCAGGAGAATGCCGCCTTAGACATCAATGTGCTACAGTCAGGGCCCAGCAAGACTGCTGGCCCGTGTGTGTGCATATGCATCTGTGTGTGTGTGTGTGTGTGTGTGTGTGTGTGTGTGTGTGTGTGTGTGTGTGTGTGTGTGTGTGTGTGTGTGTGTGTGTGTGTGTGTGTGTGTGTGTGTGTGAGATAAGCTTTATGACTGGTGCTTTGGTCCATCAAAGAGATGTGCTCTTCTTCTGTTCTCCTCAAAAACAGACATCCCTTTATCATATCTTGGAAGGATAAGATGACTACATTCTTTCAAAAATGTTTGATCTAAAATTGATGGCACGCCAGGGAGCGCCGTAGTGAGAATTATAAGAGCGCATTGCAATATCGTAACAGCCAATTTTCTCCATTCAATGAGGAATTTAAATGAATAAGATCAATGTGATTCTAATCTGAAGAAATGCTGCAGAGCTTTTTAAAATGGCAACTGCTCTAGTCTTAGTTTGGTTGGCAAACAACAAAACCGTGCATCTCAGCCAATATCAGGTTGAAGATAGGACAGACAGCCCAGTAACTTTGCTGTGTATACACTTTTTAAACCTCTGCTCTGCCACTTGCTAACTGTGGCCACCTAAACTGTGAGTCAGTACAGCCAAACTCAAACATGTATATGTTGTCAGACGACAGAGTGAGCATGGAAGCTCAGTTAACTTTGAACACTTTTATATGACTGTATTTCAAGGCATCTCGCCACATCGATTACTTGCTGTTAGGCTTTGAAAGAGGTGCTGGCAATAAAAAGACTGTCATGATTGTGATGTATAGAGGATACTGTGCATTTTGGGTAAAAGTCTTAGAGTTGGAAAAGCCAGTAAGTGTTTCCCTCCGAAGAAGTTATTATCTTTGTCATACAACTAAATTAAATAAAACCGAGGACTGAAACATGACTTGAGGTAAGCATACTTACTCACCAACAATCTGACAGTCAGATGGTGCTCATTTCTCTCCTGGCTCTATTATATACATCGCACCATAAACTGGAAGCCCTATAGGACAATAGCCATCAAAGCTTGAATAGCCTGGTAGTACCAGACCCAAATTTACTGCATAGACATATGGGTATGGCCACACTTCATTGGGAACTGTTTCCAGTTGTTGCATGCTAATGGGCAACAACTGGAGTAGCCTATTGGCTTTGGCCAATCGTCATTGACCACCATATAAGACAAGTTGTGCACCGAAACTCTATCACTGCTGCCGTTGTTGGAACTACATTTAGAAACAAATGCCTGACTTGAATGTCAACACCCTTCGCCACCCCTTACTGATCGCTTATTGGTCCGCACTTCAGAGTGGCTGAGCAAACATTAATGTGAACGGGGTTTCAAGACTACAATCGCAGTGAAGACTGGAGCTGTGAACAATAGTCGGTCAGAGCCAGACTAAAAAGCTTAGGGACTATTCATAAAATTGTATTTCCCAGAGTGGAGTGGTGACCGTGACAAAAGTCATCACTCATGCTATCACTGTCCTTTTTTGCTTTACTCTCCTTTTGTTTCAGTCTTGTTGCATTTACTTCCATCTCGAAGTTCAACTCGATTCATTAAGAACTTGAACCTCAAAAGCTCAGCTACATGCCATAGAGCAAGATGCAGCTGGTTAAATATAGCTTCAGATACCACAGTTTCCCTCCTCCCCTTGTCTGCTCCAGTTGTTTTCATGTCCCCCATTCAAAGATCAATAGACACTGATCAAGACATGCTGGAAACAATAGCAGCAACCAAACCACATCAAAGCCCAGTGCCCATTAAGAGCTGATGACAAAGAGAGAACAGAAAGAGCAAGCAATGTTTGATGTGTGTGGCTACAGAGGCACAGAGAAAGAGGCCAGAGATACAGTCAATTTCCCTGTTACCCACTCCTCTTGCATTTTTGTTTACATATGTGTAACGTATGTATTGAACAATCAGGAATGTACGAGGAGTGATCAAAATGCTCAGAGACTGTTTCTGTTGCAAACAAACGAAGTGCAGCACAGTAATCCGCATGGAGCAGGAGGAAATAATAACTTTTTATGAAAAAATACTTCATATCACAATACTTGATCAACATCCGTATTAGTGTTGTACGCCAGTACACCACTGGCACGTGCACATTTTCAAATTGACCATAGGCCTAAAACAGAGAAATTCAGATCAGATCATCAAATTGGATGTCACACTCGGGAAATCAGCCCTTGAAATGCTTTTAGAAAGCCTATAGGAATGAAGGAATGAAGGAATGAGCCAGGCGATAAGTTTTTAACAGTATTTGTATTTCAAGAGTGGCAGACACTGAAGAAAGCACGGCAGGTCAGAAGCGCAACCATGTGGGTTCTTTTTGACATCCTCGGGTTGTGCACCATAAACTCTTTTACATTACATTTCATTTAGCTGACGCTTTTATCCAAAGCGACTTACAATAAATGCATTTCAACCATGAGGTTACAAAACCCAGAACAACAGGAATCAAGTAAATACAATTTCTTCAAGAAAGCCAAACTACAAAGTGCTTTCCCAACTCTTCCACCAGGTTCAGACCCCCCCCTCCTGCCTCAGTAGTACTGTGACGTTCTGACATGTCTGTGTAAACACTCATTGCAGCTCACCGTATGTTGAAAGTCTGCGAGTTTCTTGCCTGCAACATCACAATCGTCGCTCACCACCAGCCATTACTGACCAGATTTTTCTCTTTGTGACTTTTATCTGTTTCCCAAAATGAAGTTCCAATTTAACGGTCGTCGTTTTGACTGTAGAGGAGTTTCAGAGCAAATCACAGATGGTGCTTGGCGTGCTTTCAACAGGATTTTCATTAATGGATACTACTGTATGCTGATACATGTAGACACATAGTCTGATCACACACACACACACACACACACACACACACACACACACACACACACACACACACACACACACACACACACACACACACACACACACACACACACCACATACCTTTTAAAGTATGCGGTGACTGTAAAGTCTCCAGTCTTTGTGAAAATAAGTCCTCTTGAGACACGGTCGACATCTTGGTGACCTCAGAAAAGTCCCACCCTTGTTTAATGTTCATGACACCAAATCTCACAACCTGTCATTATTTGAGGAGAACAGAGACACTCACAGCTCTTTCCCACCACACGGAGAGAAGATTGGAGAGGAGCACACTTCTAACAAGTCGACTAATGACTGGTGAACTCTTCTTGACACAACTCTTAACTGCCAAATTATCTAAAGATTTGGGTGAGGAGGTCAAGAAAATCTAAAACTACAGCCGTGGGAAAAATTCTTTGTACCAGGATATGAAGGCCACAAGGAACAAAGATTATAATCTGGAAAATGTTGACAAAAATATGACTTCAGACATTTTGACAATATTAGTTTCAATGGGTTTGACATAAAATATAAATTATGTTTTCTCTGTATATATATAAAAAAATATGATTGATTTGATACAGCAAAATATCCTGTACTGGGCAGGTCAACTTAAGATATGTTCTTGTACTTCCTGCCATCAACAAACTGAGGGCAGTCAAAAAAAAGAGTGTGGGACAATTGCTACTTCACAGATGTGACCGGACTAATGCAGGGTTTCAGGGTTAATGTTTCAGGCCTAAAGTGTGGCTTTAAGAGGAGGATGTCACGGTAACTACTCTTCAAAGATAGTTTTGGGGTTAATGACCCCCACTTTGCTGACAGACCTTGTTCCGGGCTAAACGTCTAGCCTGAGGTGTGTCAGTAATATTGGGGTTAGGCTTTTCTTCCTCCCACCCCCCATTAATATGGTTTGTGGCAATATTTTGTTCTATATGGGAATGGTAATGTTGATTGGTTGGTCAGTTGGTCAACCACTTCAGTCCTGACTGAAACGTTTTTCTGACACCATCATTGGGTCAACATTTTAAACTTCTTCATACACCGGTTTACTTTACAAAGAGAAACTCGCAGAGCTGTTATTGTGGCTACAAGCCTGTGATTAAAAAAAAAAAAAAAGAAATGCTTCTTTTGCATTGAATGGTAACATGTAAAACTTGGTTTGAACTACTAATATTTGTTGTTTTATGGAGTCTGGAAACTCTCAGCAGGTCTGACTGGCAGTGTATGACACAAATCAAACCATCTGCACCCACTGTTTTCCCTGTAAGCCAACACATTAGCGGTTTCTTTCCATCATTCGCTGACACGAGCTGACTGGATAACGAGCTGGGAAACGCACCATCCTTTTCCAAGTGTCTACACATGTCAACTCTAAAAAAAAAACCTGAGATATTAGCACATCCTCACCCTGGATCAAAATATTCCAGTTTTCATTTTTTATGACATATCCAGTGATTGTCACGGACAATTCACCCACCACTGTTCTGTGTTTTTTTTTTTGGTTGCTCCACTGTGTATGCTAGGTTTTTAGAGCTGTCAGTTGTAGGCTAAGACAGAATCAACTTGAGAGGACCAACATTTGAACAACAAATATTTTGAATACCAGGAGTAATGCATGAAAGCATACGGGTACTTATATTAACTTTTTACTTTCACAAGAATATGTGTATTTCTGATTGTGGCGTGTATTAAAGTACCCCTGCTGTTTTTGTAATTGTGTACAACCCTGGCTGACTGACCAGAATGGTAAATGATGAGTAGGCCTTACAAGTGGCCACACACACATATCCACACACACCAGTATTCAGTATACATGAAAGCAAACAGCACATATATACTCTTACACAGTGACGCATGGACGTCCAACAAACTCACAGTCCCTCCGTGTTTAGACCGACATTCTTGGGAATTAATTCGTATGTGGGGGTATGCTTGTGCATGTCATGAACACAGGATTGGCCGATTGGGTTTCTTTGGTGGGGGAGACGGGAGTGAGGTGGTGAAGAAGGATTTATAATTCATGGCCTAATAGGATTTGTTGCTATTTAGCAGGATTAGGCATGTTAGAGAAAGAATCTATTTATTGCTGCCAGTCGGGGGGTCCCCTTGCCTGGGTAGGGAGGGGATTTTTTTGGGGGGTGGGGGGTGGGTAATAGTTAGGTGAGGACAGGGGGGTGGCGAGTGTGGGGGTTGCATGAACCCTTGATTTTCTTTTACCCAATCAGTTTGTGGGATAACCCCTGGCACTAACGCCCCTCCTCTCCACTCTTAGTCCCACCAAAGCCACCATTTTTTTGGATTAAATTGGCTGGTTCTCTTTCATAGTCCTCTGGTAATCCAAGCACATGAGCCCAGTGGTCGGTCATGCCAGCAGACATGGCTGTTCATGTGTGTTTTTGAGTGTATGTGTATGTCCAGGGACAATTAGCACTACCACGCCCTCGTGGGAGCAAGGGCTTGCCAGAGGTGGCAGTCACAGCCCTGCCTGGCTTAATCCTGGCTACAGACCCAGTGGGAAGACAGAGAAAAAGAAGAGGACGAGAGAGAGGGAGAGGAGAAGGAGAGCTCGAGAGAAAGGACGAGATGAAGGGTGACCTGTGGGCCTTCTTAGCTAAGGGGCTTCCCTTTCATAAACCAATGGGTTTAGATTATAAAACCGTGCTCCTTTTCAAAAGACCATTATTCTTTCACTCATGTGTGGTTGGGGCTACAGTGGGGGGCTGACTGACATTAAAGACTGCTGTTTAATTAGGCTTTTCTACAGTGGTTAGCCTTTTTGTTCCTTCTTACAGCTATGGGAGGCCAACCAGGCCTCCCTAATGGTCAATGGCAATTGTTCTGTTTGTGTATGAGAGGAAAAGAGGGCAAGTGAAAGAAAGAAGTGGAGATACAGCATTTTTCACCTTCCATTTATTCATTAAGAATACATTTTTGTCAAACTGACACTGTATGCATTTGATTAATTGAGAATCATTGATTTATTTTTTTCAAGAGACAGAAAGAGAGTGATAATGCTGACAATAAGCACTCAGAGTACTTTGTCATTGCAATCATGTAGCTTAGGGGGCCACCACTTCAAGCCCTGTGAAGGCCATATGTTTCCTCAACTGAATACATAATTTGCCACATACACCCGCCTCAGTTTAAACAAAAGAAACATGGAGCAAAACTAGAACTATATAACTTCTAATTCAACACAACAGCACCTTTGTTAGGAGAGGAAACAGGGGAGCGGGTTTTTAAATTAGGGATATGGTTGAGAGGGAGTGCCAAACACAACGCTGCGAGCTTCGTTCAAAACACAGAGAGGAAATTAGTGGAAAAAGGTCAGCTAATGAACAACCCCATGAGTGTCTCTGGTTTAGTTTGTTTTTCATTTATTTGCACAGTGATACAAGATAAGAGTCAAGCTATAATGAAAACAGACAAACAAAATAATGAGATTTCCAGTAAATACACAACTCCTTCACCCCCACTCATTTATTTCCATTCTTCCATACTTTAACTTGCTCACATCCAATTTGTTTCAATTTCTGCACATAAGCCTACTTACCTGGTAATAAAATCAAATGATTAAAAAACTTGGAGGAAGGAAAGTTAGAGAGAAAGAAAGGCAGAGAGAGAGATGAAGTGGTAGAGGGAATGGAAGTGGTAACAGTAGTGAGTCGTAATGGACAGCAGGGATTTATGGCAGCAGATGTAGCTGAGAATGTCTTGGCAGATTTGCTTTAATAGCTTCCGTTCCTAGTCCACCGTTCAATTAGCACACTGCCTCTGTCTCCAGGTCTGTCCCTGCCTGGACGGCAATTACACCAGCAGTCCAAACACACAAGCAGACAGAGAGGCAGTCAGGCGGACAGGCAGGAGAGCTGAGAAACACTGAATGGGGTTGTATCATTGGCACCGCTGCTTCTTCACAGCTCACTCTCCCCTAAATATGCAGTCATTTTATTGTATGGTATACTGTGATGTATTGCTTTAATTGTTAGTGATTTATTGCTTATACAGTATAGATATTAAATCATTTTAAATGTGATTTGTTCTCTGTGTTTGGTGGTGGATTATGGGGAACTTTTGCTTTAAAGGGATATATAAGATCCTCAGTTTAAAAAAATGTAAATGTTATTAAAATTATCCACAGAATGTGTAGAAATAACAGTTATGATGTCAAAGACATCCGTGTATTTAGTTGCATCGTCATGTCTCCCCATACCAACCCACACCTCAACAAGCATCGTAGCATCCAGTCTGCCCTCATTCCAACATGAGAGGAAGACAAAGTAGTATTAATGTACTAACCTCTTAATGATGAATGGAACCGTCAACTTAACAATGGCTGAAACTCTTGGAAAAATAGACGTAAAACATGTAAATCATTTTAAAAGTTTGACCCCAAAAGGTATACAAGATATGTCTTCCTTACTGAAATGTCCACTCAGCGTTTGGGCACCGAAGGATTCAAGTTTCCACATCAAACGAGTTTTGATGTCACAATGTTCTGCTTGTATACATGTCTTGAACTCAGATTTAAAGTGAGCACAGGGAAACTTTCCCTCTTCAGCAGATGTGAAGCAATGTGAGCCTTCTATTGTCAAACTGTGTGTGTGCGGAGAACTTAAGTATTTAGGTCATATATTGAGAAAACGAATGCAAAAAACCTTCTTAATTCAGCTGTGAAAAGGCTCAGATTCCTTGTGATTTTCTAAAGGTCAACATTCAGAGTTGTGAAAGACTTCCAATAGACTTGAGACTTTTTTTTTTTTTTTAATAGTATTTGTTGTTACAGCAGCCAATTCCCCACAGGAATTGCTGACGTCTTAATATATCTAAACAAAAATACAGTCTTTTGTGTTTTCTCTTCTAGTTAGTTACATTGACCTGATCCAGTCAAACAGTCAAGGGTCAGTTTTGAGTTTTGGCAGGGAAAGCAGAGCACAGCGTGGTGTTGTGTGACTGGAACAAATGATAGTCCGTATCAGTTCTTGTTTATGCGCGTGGAGAACAAGGGGGTAAAATGAGGAACGCTGTTACATTTAAAAGGCTCACTACAAGCCGTGATCCCATATCTCTAAGTGTATAAGCAGTCCAGGTCAGAAACTGCCTCTTGCGCGCTGCTATAGTGGAATCAGATGACTGTACACTAAGAGTTCACGGGCCCAGGAGGAGGTGAAAGACGATCAGAGGGCTCAGTGGGTGCAGCGGGGTCTATGATTGGTCAAATTGACCTTCCTAATGTTCTCTGGTGAGATGAGATGTGAGAGGGGAGTGTGTCAGGGTGAATTACGGGCCTGTATCACAGCTCTTAAGCTCCTCTAAAAAGTATATGCTTTTGGTGCACTTTTTTTGTACCAGTGGAGTTTTGAGTGTTATTTAAATACTATTGGACAGCTGTTTAAAAAACATTTACATACTGTTTGAGGCCCTAGGGCAGTTGTTGTCGTACAGTAAAACCTGATCATGCCTTTTCCGCATTTTATGTTCCATTTAAACTGCTGTGATATAAATGACACCAAGTTATAATGAATTACCTACATTTGTTACCTATATTTTACAACAATGCCACTTTCAACGTGTTTGAACGTTGTCAGGATATAATTGCAGCATCTTCAGTAATATCTGTTATACAACAGTGAACAGCCAGATATGCTGATCTTGAGATTGCGCTCCAAAAGACATGAAATCTAATTTGAGTTGGAGAACCAACAATAGCCCGAACATTTGGGACAAAGCTGAAAACAGGAGCAGCTGCCAACCTGAAATGAGAACCCAGTGAACTGAGTGTCCAATGTATGACCCCAGAGGATAAAACTGAGCTCCAAATTCAAATCAAACACTGAATGACAAATACACTGTATTGCATTAATACCTTAAAGGAATAATATGTAAAAGCAATTAATTGTATGCTCGGGGTCAAATATAAGACAGATACAAAGATTAATTTGTTGTAAATGATGTAATATTACCATGATATAACAACACTGACCCACTAACACGACGTAGCCTGCAAGCCTGGGTAATGAATATGATGAAAAATGACTTCCAACACAACTCCACGCTGACAGACAGGAAAAACAGACATGCTGGCTCAGCGCCCAGAGCATTAAATGACTGGCTGAAGTTCAGAGGCATTTATTTGTCATAATACTAAACTAACTTGAGATCAGCTGATGTCTGTCAATATGCCTCACCTCGCAACAACACGGTACAACATTGCACGACTGTATCAGTCTACTTCAAACAGATAAAGAAAAAACAGAGAGAAAGAAATGCCCAAATAAGAAAATGAAGTAGGAGAAGAAGAAGAAGAAGAAGAAGAAGAAGAAGAAGAAGAAGAAGAAGAAGAAGAAGAAGAAGAAGAAGAAGAAGAAGAAGAAGAAGAAGAAGAAGAAGAAGAAGAAGAAGAAGAAGAAGAAGAAGTGCCGGTTTTTCCTGTTTTCAAAGAGCTCAGTTATGAGAGCGGTTATCTGAAAAGAGGCGCTGGGAACAGGGTGCAAAGCCATAATTGGATGCCTGTCCCCGGCCAATTTTTCAGGGCAAATTATCAACGCATGGGTTGGATTGCTGGAACCACATTGTGGAGGTGGGAACATTGGGAGCTTTGAGGAGCCAGCGTGATGCGTTAATAGAATCATTTAGCACACTGGGATAATGTAATGGATGGAGTGAAGGGCCCTGCAACTGCTGCTGCTGCTGCCACGTTAACCCCGCTGTCTCAGAGCACAAGTAGGTAGCACTGGTAAAGGTGTGGGCGTCAGGATCTGTGTGTGTGTATGAGTGTGTGTGTTTACACTGAAATGTGTGTGTATATAAGCATGGCAAAGCTCCTCTTGGCAAAATGTACAGAGCCTTGTCTATCTCAGAGTGAGTGAGTAAAATGATGACTGGGCATGTTGCTTTTGGAAAGCCCGCTACGCTTTGCCATCTCAGCTTAGGGCCGCCTTGTGTGCCCTCCCTTACTCCCAAAAACAAACTGTCACTCATAGCTTGCCACTGACCTCCAAACTTTCAAAATCAAACAAGCAAAATAAATATACTCTGGATAACAATAACTTTAGAAACATAATCAGTTCAGGATTTTTATTTGTTGACACAGAACGCTATACTGGATTTACCACTTCAAAGTTAGAGACTGAGGAGAAAATTGGAATAATTAAAAAGTTGCTTGTGCCATTGTCATTACTGCACTACAGTAAGCATCCGCAGTTTACATTGTGCAAGTATACCATTTCACCACTCTGCAGGAGTTACGTCAGGTACCTCTGAATTAAAGATCTTTTTATATATATATATATATATATATATAAAGACCTACAAGGCCTGAATGAACATGAAGCTCTAAATAATTCAATTATTAGCACAAATAATAACTTGTTTTAAATAAAAACATATTTTTCCAGGATTCGGAATCAGAAAACACAAATTTAAAACAAAATTCAAGTTCAAGGGACCTTTTAGAAAAAAATATGTAATCACTGAGCTTAAATTTTCTGTGGCATGTTAGGCCTGTTAGGCTTAAGCTTGTTTGTGCTTTGTACAATTTTGGAAGAAGTCAGCTCACAGCAGTGTATTTTAAATTTGCTGCAGCTCTGGATTTTGCAATTTTCCACGGGCAAAAGCCCGTAAGGAAGCACATACATCTTCTCACCAAGGCGAAGTGATAGAAAAAGGTGATTTCGCATACATTCATGTTGCAATATTTCTAAAAGAATTTGTGTCCAGGAGCCTTTCATGCTGCTGGGAAAAACACTCCAACAACTTTCAGCTCTTACCACTTCACTCCTCTATATGGTGTGTTTCAGTAGTAGTGATAGTGTATTGTTTTGTTTGATATTTACTTAAATATACAATCATTCCACTCTGATCATTTTAATCATGAACTAATACAGTACCTGCCACCAATTCAGCCTGCTATGATTTTACTAAACTTGGCCGTAATAATAATCATCTTTACTGTAAAAAAAAAAAAAGAAACCAACTAGTAGTGATTAAAGGTAAATCTGAAAGCGCTGTAGATGAACCAGTATTTGACTGGCTGTGTAGTAAAGTTGTGTATACTGCAGCTGGCCAGAGTCTAGTCCAGGGTGGGAGGATATTTCATATATGAAATCCTCTCCATGCAGGAGGTGAGGTAGTGCAGAGCTGTCAAGAGTGGTGCTTGTCCACCTCTGCATGGTGCACACTGGGAAACACTACTTCACGTACAACACACACAAAAGCTCATACGTGTATTCAACGGTCCTCTCACAGATAAGGATACATATAGTCGCACAAAGACGGCCTCACAGACATGCACATAGAAACAACAGAGAGAGGTGGTGGTGGTGGTGGGGGGATTAGTGGTGCAAGAAAGGGGAAAGAGCAGCGGGAGAAAGAGTGCAAGATAAAGAGAGCTTCACAAACAAAAGGAAAGTCAGTTACACACAGAGAGCGAGGAGGGCAGGGGGAAAGCAGTGAAAAACAAAAATCAGCAAAAAAGAGGAAGAGTAAGAGGGAAAAAAAACTCTGCCTGGTCGGTCTGAGTGGGAGGAGTGAGAAGGGGAGGCAGCAGAGGAGAAGGAGGACAGAGAAAAGAAAGAAAGAAAAAAAAGCAATGTGGATAGAAAAAGAGAGAACGGAGGCGGAGGAGGGCGGAGGAGGAGGAGGAGGAGAGTGTCAGGGCTAGGGGTGATTAAGCCTGGGGTCTCCTCTCTGCAGAGACACGTGCGCAGACTTAATCAAGTCGACGCCAGCCAGCCACATTTCCACATTACTCCCTGGCCGCCTGCCTGACAGGTCCGAAAGAGGGAAGGGAACAGGGGCTAAAGGAGCCTGCCCGCCCCACACACCCACCACACATCTCCTCCTCTCCCTCCTCCTCCTCTTCTTCTCCTCCTCCTCCTCCTCCTCCTCCTCCTCCTCCTCCTCCTCCTCCTCCTCCTCCGCCACCATCCCCAGACCCCAAGGCAATGCCAGAACACATGTGAGCAGCGGTGGAGGGAGCCGATGGGTGTAAGTTAGGAAGCAAAGAGCAGGAATACTACTGACTCCATCCAACGAAATGTTATTAACTGCAGGAAGTTGGAAGTGTTCTACTCCCTCTGAAATCTCTGCTTTTTCAAGAGCAAAAACAGTCTGCATGATGAAGTATGTACTGAAACTAACTGTCTATCTTGGCAAGTTATTGCTGTGAGGATAGGTTTATTCTTTCCTTACAGAATTTATATCACTATATTGATTGAATCGTTGTTTTTTTTAATAATTCTGTTGTAGTTATACATGATCCATGAATTTTGGCCACACAATTGGCCACACAACAGAGACACAATCTCACAAACACGCCTACTGAAAATGCACACACCCTCATACACATTCTCAGTTTAATATTTTTATATTCTTGAAATCCTCTCCCTCTAAAATAAAAAAATAAAAAAATACTGTACACCTTCTCTTCCCTTTCTTCTCTCCCCCAATGCTCCTATTTCACTTTCATGCTCTTTCTTCTCTTCTCACTGGAGGCCAAGTGGATCTGGGCCCAAGGTGAGGTATAGCAATGTCATTTAATAAGCAGCTTAACTCTGGCACACACGCCACCGAGTTCGACCTGCTCGGCCACCCACACTGAAAGAAATGTCCAACCTCAAAGTCATTTCTGTACTTGTCTTAAATATTTTTTTGCAGCAGAGTTTCTTTTTTTCCTTTTTTGCAGTGTTCATTTCACAACAATGGGGCCTGCTTACAGCATTTCCAGTAACGGGTCAGCTTCTAATCTCTTGGAGTGAAAGTCTCTGATAGAGATGGAAACAAAGAGACATTTGGTTCCACGCTGCTGTTTTCTGAACAACCACTGAGGTGTAATTTCAACGTATCAGCGAAACAAGGGCCGCCCTGTGCCAGTCTAATCTGCCTTCAAATTATGCACAGGTGGTTTGATGATAAGGTTAGGAGGCGTAGATGCAGTGTGTGTCTGAGTATCTGTGAAGGCTCACTTGTATATCTCCTGGCACCATATCAAGCGCAAAGCTCGGCCCTAAACGTATGCATGTGTGTGTGCTGCACGAGGAGGCCTTCAAGGGTCTCCTCTGACCTGTGAGTGAGGGCTAATTAAGTGAAGGGAGATGACAATGAACAAGGGCCTCCCATAGGCCAAGCCATCACTCAGGCCTGCTGTAATGAACACCCACCTACAGGTGTGCTGATCCCTCGACAACTCGTCACACGCGCACGCACGCGCGCGCGCGCACACACACACACACACACACACACACACACACACACACACACACACACACACACACACACACACACACACACACACACACATTATTTTTAATCCTTTAATACAAAAGGGTACACTCAAACATGGTTCCATTCTACATTGTTATTGCATGCACACGTGCGCTGACAATACATCAGAAGTTTCTTATGGATAAAACACACACACAACACACTGACATATCCACATATGGACACACACACACACTGAGACTTCAGAGTGATGCGGCAGCTCTGATGGTGTTTTTGCTGATGGCAGCGCTGACAGTTCATTATCGTGAAGTGTGCGCCATCACAGACCAGCATCTGTCACCTGGTCTGCTGCCATTTCAGATCCATCTAACCATAATCAAACATGACTGCTAAGTGTGATGAAGACTTAAAAGAAAATATTCCTGCACTAGAAAAAAGATCACACAGCCTCATCAGATATTTTCCATTTACTTATTAAACACCTAATGCCCACATAAAGTTTTTTTTTTTCTCTATATCATCCATCATATCCTGCATTTTCAACATGATGAAGGCTCTCAGGAAACGGTAACTAAATCCACTCCATACGCCTGAATGTTTTCATTTCACATTTCAATTTAGAATAATCTGTCGCTTGAATAATGTTACCACAGCACCCTTCCTTTATGGCAAAGAACAACCTAAATGTATTTCCCTCCCAGATTAAAACCAGGTTTCCCCTGCTGACTTGCCTTTTCCATTTCCAATGAGTGATTAAACTTCACCATTTCATTTCCTAGAAATGTGCCAGGTTAAGTGGCATGGCTATGCCTGGAGCACAATTTCTGCCCGAGTTTTATGGGCTTAATTAACTGACCCTAATTGCTTCTGAAAAGAAATAAATAAGGTAACCAGCAGAGCGCAGCCTACTGTTAACGGATTATTTCCTCTCTGAAAACAATAACAGAATGGTCTGGTTTGTTCCCCGGGGGCCTGTTAACGATTCTCGGCATCAGTATTTGTTACAGATGGGTTATAAATGTAGATGTTCATCTTCCTTGAGTCCTCCAGAGATGTGTGTCTAACAAATGACACCATGAGGAGGATTGAATGGAATGAGTGCTCATTTGTTCTGAAACGTAATATTTTCCCATGTCACAGTAGTCATCCATAAAATTAGTCTTGGAAAAACATTACTGAAACTTACAAAGTCGCTCCAACTTTGATGATTTTGAAGTTCACACAATCCCAACTGGCGCAATTACTATTCTGCATGTAATGAGAAAGGCTTCTAGCCAAAACAAAGACAGCCCATTCAAAAGAACATTTTTTTTTCTCCCCTCCCCTGGTCTTTCTAGTACACTGTCGACAGGAAATGAGTTTCGACATCAAAGTCTGAGGAGGAAGTGACTCTCTTCCCCTCCTGAGTGTGGAGCTGTCCACTACACCTGACACACGATCGGAACACACACACACACACACGCACACACACACACACACACACACACGCACACACACACACACACGCACACACACGCACACACACACACACGCGCGCACACGCGCACACACGCACACACGCGCACACATGCGCACACATGCGCACGCGCGCACACACGCACACACGCACGCACACATACATGTACAAATACACTGCATGACCATTTTGTTTCCACCCACTAACCATGATATCACCCAGTGGTGTAATGGTAGGTTGGGGGCCACGAGCACCTAAGGTTTTCTCAAAGGAAGAGAGCCTTTGGACGTTTATACGGTGGGAGAGTTCGTATTTTGTGGAGGAGGCTCGAACTGCGGTGGAATGCAAATATTTAGCTTGCCCCTGGTATAAAATGAAAATTACACAGTACAACAGGAATACCTGTGTAGCTACCCAGGTGACCGCCAGCCTGGCTCCATCCACCAGGACGTAAATATAGTAATTACCCACAAGCCTCATGGGCACAAAGGGGAGTCAGTAAAGGAGTCTTATTGGCTGTAACTGGACAATGATTCATGACGAAAAATGAACTTGCGCTGGCACAGCAGGGCCGCGGCTGACATAACTAATCAGGGAGGCCATGAGAATGTTTCGCTGAGATTTAGGGAAGACGTAAATATTTGTTGCTCTATGATAACGAGCAGGAGATTTATATGAGTGGGAGACACAACAGCCAAGAGCAGGGACAACAATACTGCTTCGGGAAAGTACTCGGGGTTCACACTCCAAGAAGAAAGCATGTGTGTGTGTTGGTGTGTGTGTGAATGAATGGGAAGAGAGAAGTTGCAAACGGTCACTGTCACCATTTGCAGGCAACTGACACGACCTCCATGTTTCTGCGACGTGCTCATACAGCCATCCATCTATTAATGTCATCTATCTGTCGTCACTGAGAAAAAAAAAAAAGGCCTCTGGCCATGCAGACACAAACAACTCCACTGTTTACATTGTGTAGTCTGATGCTGTGGTGTACATGTGAGGGAACAGGAAATGGAAAAACAAAGAGACAGCTATAGAAAAAGGAATGAGAAAATAATAATAATAAAAAAGAAAATAACAAGGATGAGGAGTTTTGGGTTGACAGAGATGAGACAGGGGATGGGAGGGGAGAAAAAAAGAGGGAGAGTGCCCCCTACAGAGAGGACAGAAAAGTCAAACTACAGTGACCTTGACACTGAGTGAAAGAGACAGAAGAAAAAAAAAAGAAAGGAGAAGGCAGAAAGAGCTCTGCATCCTGTGTCTGATGCAACGACAGACAGATATTACTATAGCAACAAGAGGTGGATAACTATGGGTGAATCAGTTTTATTTACATTAAACGATGGGACATTTTTTTTATTAGCCTGTATGAGTTACTCCACATCTTCATGGTCATTTGGACAAAACACAGACATTTTTCATCCTTATTTACCTATGCTTTGAATTATGCTCACCACTTCCAGCACACTGTCAAGAAAATTGATTTTCTTTTCTTTACTGCATTCAACAAGCCAGTAGGTCTGACGGTCCAGTCTCTTTGTGTCCACATGTGTCTTCTTCTCATGTATGCATTTGTCTGTTTATGTGACATGTGTGCACATCCCAGTGCTCGCTGTCAGCATGTGTCAGGCTATGCAAGTGTTTGAATGGATTTTCCAGAGGCCTACAATACCAGTGCCATGTGTGAGAGGTTCTTTCCCTCGTATATTGCCCATGACCCCCCTCCTCCCTCGCTGCACAGCATGGCAGCAAGCAGCACCTGCTGCACCGCAGATACACCTGCAATGCAGTAAAACCATGGAAACAACCACAGGATGGAAAATCTTCGCACCGGAACACAAGACAAAACCATAGAGACACCCACATGGCCTGCATTACTCACATTTAAGCTATTATTATCCTTTTGGATGTTTTTATTTTTTTTTTTTTAATCAAAATAGTGTAAAAAGAAAAATACATTTTAGATTTAAATCAACAAAAGTTCAAACTTTTCAGGTACATGAAAGAAATGAGATCAAGAAGAATGTGCTACAGCACATGAAACACTAATACAGAGAAAAGTAACTGTTTTGGTTTTGAATGACTAAAAACAACAAACAGGCCTAAAAATTATATGTATAGCCGGCAGTTGGTCAACACCACCGCATACAGCCTCCCTGCTCCTCCTGCCAGTATAAACCTTGACTCCGAAGTTTTCTTTATTCTGGACTCCTTGCAGTTTCGGGCCTGGCATTTGTCTTCATTCGTCTGTTCTCTGAGCTCATTGGAGGTGAAATGGCTGCAGAAGCGGTTCGTTTTCTTCTCTGCTTTTGTGAGAATTTCTTGGTATCAGTTAAGGGTGAGACCGATGAAATCTTGTCAGACCTGGCAGAGTCTAATGAGAATGAAGTCAGCCAGAATAAAGTTGGAGGTGCAGGGAATCTGCACTGAGCGTTCAATGACTTTCCCATGGCCAGAGCTTTGCAGACACAAATGCAGAAGACACAGATTTTACCTTTCCAGAGGGCTCCCTCGTGTCAGTAGAGCTGGCTTATTGAAGCTCACACAAGTGTCTTTCAAGATGCGCCCTGCTGTCAAAGTAGCCACTGGTTGTTTAAATTTATACAGATTTCATATAGGCTTCATTTTTTAAGGCCACCAAATACGTAATGGCTATCAAACATTATTTTACACACAATTCACATCACTCTTACAAAACTATGGATGCGTTTGGATAGTCAACTATACATGTAGTCCACCACATACGGAATCAGCCATTTTGTATTGCTGTTTGCATTCTCAACTGTAAATCTTATTCACTAAATAATGCTGCAACATCATCGCGAGGAGCAACAAAAACAATCGACTTAGACCATCATGCATTGCAGCCCGTCTCTGGAAAGTCTTGTTAGAGATGTAGAAGAAGAGGAGCTGTCAAATGTCTTCTGTGGAGCAAAGAATTATGCTGTCAAAGTGTAAGTAGCGTGTTATATGTAACGAAAAGCTTGCATGTAAGCTGGAACAACAGCAGCAGGGCTACTGCTGCTTTAAAAACAAACAGTTATTTCAATGTATTTGATTGTTTTGCATGGATAATGTTAAGATTAGTGTATAAAAGCATAGTTAGAGCTGCAGCCCCCATCATGCTGGATACAATACATCCAAAGTATGATGTAAACAAAGTTAAGTGTGCACAGATTTGTGTTGTAGAGTTTTATTTTAACAGTGAGAGATATGTTAATTGCATCCAAATATAGCAACACCGGCATCCATGGCCTCACACATGTGACGCAGATGTTCTGGCGTTACTTTATGCAAAAGTGATAATATTTACAAATATCCGGCTCATAATTATGAAGCAGCGTAACATCTAATTAGTGTCTAAAATGGATCAACAGCTGTCTGCTGTTCTCTCCAGTGAGTCTTTTATGTAGCAAACACTGTATAGTGGACAATCCGAACATACTGTCGCCTAAGAGTCTACAATCAGTGCTGACATGCTGATGTTGTATGTGAAGATCCAGTGTTTACCATGTTAACCACCTTCCAGCTACATTTGTTACTGCAATTAGCACTAAACATGAAGTACAGCTAAATGGGAATGTTATTAGTTTCGCATTTATTTGGTTCTTAGCTAAAATTTAATTAAACATCCTGACGGTCTGTGATGGTCTCTTTCACTGTACTTCAATTTCATCGTAGTTGACGTTGATGTTCGGCTATTACTTGACATAATTGTGTTTAGCTCACATTCACACCCTACAACATTCAAATTACAGCGGCCCTGTAGATTTGGCTAAACTGGCAGTTGACTGGTTTCATGAATTCCAAGTAAATCCTCTAGGATGTGCGCACCCAAACACAGTTGTCAATAAAGAGAATGAGTGGGCTGATACAGTGCAACGCAGTATAAAAAGACCCTAGGAGAAACCGGCAATGAAAAGACCAACCACACCACACTCCCTCACTGCACAGTGACTAAATAGCTTGTAAACCACACCCAAACGTTTCACAGCTCCGCGTACGAACACCCATGTGCCTCATAACAATTAAACATAAATGAAGAAATGGAAGAAAAAAAAATGGAAAGGAAGGACGGAAAAACAGCTGTTCAGTTGGGGATGAGTTTTTGGTTCTTTTTGGTCGTTAATGGAAAAGCAAGAAGAAGATGGCTCTTGGGTTCAGTGGTAATGGTGTGATTAATTTTGGATGTTTATTTGGGTTTGTCACACTGACGGGACGGGTGACAGGTGCTGAATGCCTGTCCAAGTGTGGACACTGGATGATGGTTTGCAGATGATGGCTACTTTTTCCAGAACCCCCGAGCAACTGGACTGAACCCAGTTGGCTTAGTGAAGGCAGTAACCACAGTGTTTCTCTCACTCTTTCACTTCCTCTCTCTCTCGCTTTCCTTCTCTCTATATCCATCACTCTCCTTCCCCCTCTCTCTCTCTCTTCCTTCCTTCCCCCTCCGCCCCACCTCAGCCTCCTATTTCGATTTCTTTGGAAAGGCCAAATGGGACTCGGAGCTGGAAAGGAAAATATGGGCTGAGGAAAAAAAACTTGACTTGTTGCTGTTCACTTTTACTGATCTGATCTCGGATCAAATTCAAAGCCTCCCAAACATCAGGACCTTTGCCAAAGTAATATTATACTATCAGAGCTTGTGTCACTGATAAATAGGAACAACTTCTGTCATGTATTACTTTCACCAGGGAGAGAGGAGAGAAACATATTCCCACCCTTGCAATATGTGTAATGTGTAATGTAGTACGTGTTTCTGTGTGTGTCTTCTGTTTAATGCAAGGATACATGTCACAATGAACCCTGCGTGGAACCTCCTTTGTGTGTGTGTGTGTGTGTGTGTGTGTGTGTGTGTGTGTGTGTGTGTGTGTGTGTGTGTGTGTGTGTGTGTGTGTGTGTGTGTGTGTGTGTGTGTGTGTGTGTGTGTGTGTGTGTGTGTGTGTGTGTGTGTGTGTGTGTGTGTGTGTCGTGCCTTTCCAGAGCTCTGCAGTTCTTCCATTAAGGCCAGTCAGCCAGCCAGTTAGTCATTGGGAGCTGAGTTGTCACTAGTGGGCCTGAAGGTCATTCATCAGCTGACAGGCCCACAGGACAGCAGCAGGGGAGCTCCCAACTTGCCAAACACACACACACACACACACACACACACACACACACACACACACACACACACACACACACACACACACACACACACACACACACACACACACACACACACACACACACACACACACACACACACACACACACACATATATACAATAACACAGACTTTATCTACAAACTGGTCTTGGGAAGGCAACCTGAGATGTTTGCATGAATAAGAGCCACACAAATCCTTTCACACACACTTGCTCATTCATTCATTTCCCTTTTCTCTTAAGCACACTAACTTTTGCAGGTTTCATTCGGCTCAGTGTGATTTTCTTAATTGTACGCGTAACAATTTTCACCACATAATAAAAAGGCTTTTTAACAGGGCCTGGGCTCATCAGTGGAGGGAGTGGGTACAAATAACAACGCTTATATCCGCTATCAACATGCTGCTCAGGGCCCCTTTTTATGATAATTCATCACACATGACAGCAACATTTCTGCTATGAAAACAATTCAACAGCTTAATTTGCTTGCCACTCATGTTCTTGTAGTCGTGTCTGTCATAACAAGTGCACAGGAAAAAAAAAAAAAAAAAAAAAAAAGTCAAAAGATAGTGAGCTACGGCTGGTGCTCAAAATATTTTCCAAACTTTTTGAGCAAAAAGAAAAGTGCATGTGTGCTATATGTCAGCGGAAAGTCTCTATTTTCAGATGTCCGACCCATTTAACCTACAATAAAAAAAGAACATTTACAGTATCAACTGAATCTTCCCCATGGCCCAAATCTATCTGAGCTACAATTCAACACAAAACACTTTCGTTCCCTTCCCTTTTATCGAGGTTGATTGCAAAGCTTTGGCAAAAACTGAACACAGTATCAGTTTGAAAGTTCCCTCTGCGTGACTGGGGCTGGTGGGAGCTGAGATTTGAACCGAATATCACAAGTTCCCGATTTAATCTCTTAATAGTTGGCTTTAATGTCCAAATGCAAGACACATGTGGCTTCGCTTTGGTTTGCTCACTCGGGCCACGTAGTACAATCTCCCAGGGCAAGACCCAGGAAAGGGAATTTGCATTGGAAGTGAAGCGTTCATGCTAGTTTAGTTTGATGCTAATTAGCCGAGACATTATAAGCATCCCTTGGTAAGTACATTTAGAGGCGCTGTTTGGAGAAGATGAGCATTTAGAGAAATATATGTTTCATACATGATTGAAAATCTGATGAAAAAACACTGAAAGGGTCATGGAAATCACAAAACCAAAGCATTTAGGAAGATTTGACATCAGTGTAGTCCTAAATCAAAACAAACGCACTGGATACAAACATTACTGTAATATTGTTTTGGTCTTCATCCAACTGAACTCTGAACTGCTCTAACACAAACACAGACTCTCAGTCACAAGTGCAGAGAGTCTGCTGTTGGTGTCGATTCACATGCCCCCTCTGCACACACACACACACACACACACACACACACACACACACACACACACACACACACACACACACACACACACACACACACACACACACACACACACACACACACACACACATGACATACAGACACTGCAGCGCTGCAGCAGTGGGAGTGTTGTGACTGAGATAGGAAGAGCGGGGATTTGTTTAAAGCAACAAGCCCCGGGGAGCCTCAGTTCATACAGACAATGATATGGATCCTTCTCTCATGGGGCCCGCGATGCACTCAAGCTGCTATCATCTTCTGCTGCAACTATTTGACTTAATGCCAACACAACTGCAACAAACACCTTTTGGCAGTATGTGCTTGATTTTCATAAATACAGGTACATTCGTGACATACATGCAGTCACACGTTCATAATATGTCCAAAACAAACAGACAAAAATAACCTCTCTTTAACTTTCCTGCATATGGAATGGTTTCCTGAACGGGCCTAAAGGGCCCAGTCTCAGGGGCCCAAAGTGTCGGAGGGTCCCTGGGTCAAAACGTCTGTCTGAAGAGACTGTTGACATTTCCTGCTAAAGAGGCAAACAAACGAGTGGAGACGCAAAACAACTACAGACAATACCAGACATAAAGTGACTTCAAAGACACAAAACAACCACAAAGGGACACTCATTCTTTGTAGTTGAAAGAGACATAAAGTGCCTACAAAAGTGATAGAAAACAATTACACATGAAACGGATGTCAAAAAGGGGACCAAAATGTATAAAACGCACTTAAAGAGACACAAAACAACTATTAACCACAACAAATATAAAAAGTCAGGAAAGAGGCCCAGAAAAGCTATACAAAGAAAGTGAGACACAAAATAGTGCAAAATGACTTGCTAAGATGCAAAACAACAACAAATAGATAGTTTACAGTTGTGCTTTGTCTTTTTGTGTATTGTAAAAGGATGGGGGCCCTTTTACATGTCTGTGCCAAGGGGCACATTGTCTCATCATTAATGGTTCTATAGTAGTAAAATTATACCTCTTTTTTTTTTGTCTATAATACAAAACAGTCACTCATGTAACCAAATTACATTTACCACATTATACCAGTTTAGTGTTATGACAAGAGGAATGAGGCATCAAGAAGGATAAAGAATAAAATGCAGTGTTATCAGTGTACATACAGGCGTTTCTGTCATGGACAGACTACGAAAGTCTTCCTGCATGCATGTCTTCATCAGGACCAGCATGTAGCACTCTCTTCTCTAGTCTAGCCAAACTAAGCCTTAGATAAATTGCAGATTATCCAGAATGAAACAGCGCACGAGCTCGCCAAGTCAGGAAGGAAAGCACAAATTTTGCCTGTTTTCGAGTCCTTTCATTGCCTGCCTGTTTGTCTTTGAATGGACTTTAAGATCCGTCACAGACAGATTAGCACCTACTTACATTTCTGACAATCTTGTAAGGCATGTCCTTCTCAGATCCCTCTGTTCCCGTCAGACTGGCCTGTTCGCTGTTCATTAGGCCCTGACAACAACCTCTGGGGAGGCTGCTTTCAGTGCCTGCTAGAGGACCAACGCTTCAGGCATGCCTTTTCAGACTTGCATTTATACAGTCAAAGCAAACAAACTTTCACTTTTGTTTTAGTTATATATATTCAGGTTAATGTGCAAAGCAATTCTCACTGATCTCATGCATTGAACCATGCAGTATATGAATTTCTGTAGACTGTAGCGTTTGTATGCAAATTACGATTTAACTGCTACAATTTGTTAAAAAAAAATGATCAAATTTCGATCTTTTTTTAGGTTATTTATAGCTATACAGTACAAAGATGGTCTGCAGTGTCACAGAATAACAGAGTTAGTGTGTCATTGCCTTCTCTCCGGGAGGATTATCCAGTGATAACAATCAGGCATGGTCGCATCCAGCAGCGATCCCCTCGACCTAACTGAGTGGTTTTGCACAGCGTGTGACCGGATGGATTCCTTTTTGTCCCCACAACAGGAATGGGACGGAGAGTGGTATGGGAATGAGAAGGGGAAGTAGGGATTTCAGGTTCAAATCTACTGTTCCACTTCACTGGCTGTGGGAGAGTTATTGTAGCTACAAACTGCAGCGGCTATCGGCTCTGGCTGGGACTGGTGAGGGAATAACAATGGAAGCACGATGGCAGAATGGATAACATAGATGCCAGTGACCATAATTTTGATGAACACAACGAGGAATCAGGAAGATGAAGAAGCAGCAAAATGATGCGGCGGCTTATGTCGCTGTTGATGGGTAAAGACAATTCTGACATTACTCAGCTCAAAGTACAGGCTCATATTCAGATTAATGTTGTGATGGAATTTCTTAACTACAAAACTCAAACTGAATCCTGGTTTGGATCCTTTAAAAGCTTTTGAAAAGGATTCAGCCGTGTCGTCATGAATGGTCTTCTTAATTTATGGTGCGTTTCTGAATTAATTAATCTTGTATTGTTTTGTATTTTCTTGTTGAGTTTTATGTTTTGGATGTACATACTTATTGACATTTATACTGTCTCTTGTGGATGTGTTGCATGTTGTTGAGTTTTGTGTATTCTAAAGGCCCATCTAGGGACAGGCATTGCAAATTAGCTTAAGGCTCTAAATGCTCTACTGTGTTATGCTACAAACTTGTCTCTACACAAACAAACATTATATGAATAAAGGAATACTTAGTTCTGAATTCTTGCACATTATAAAGTGACTACATAAGGTGGCCTGAACTGATTTTGGATTAGTCCTTACACCACTTTGTTTCATTTCAACATGTATGCCAAGGTAAAGCTAACAAAAAATACATAAAATAATTAGATTTAGACAGCTGACAACCACGCAGCCTAAGCAATGAGCATAATACAAGTTCATTAGGTATTTATATTCAGCTACTAAATTACTTAGATACAAACTGGCCAAGTAGAAAAACTCAACACAGTCCATTCACCATCTCTCTAAGAAATGACAGGCCACTGCACTTTTTAGATTCCCGAGTTACGACGTAATATTTCTCATATTGAAAATAGTAAAATAAAAGCAATGAAAAACAATAAAATCCATTACATGAATGCTACAATATTAACAGAGGAGAATCCTTTAGGTTTAAGACCCGAGAAACCTAATAACAACGCTTACTCCTTCTCGAGCACTAGTCCTTGAAGACGAGGCTTTTGCACACACACATATACAGTAAATGCACTCACACCTATACTGTATACACAAACATCGCACTACAAACGCCCCTTCCTCAGGATTAGGCAGCCTGTCTGTCACTCTACTGAACTGGAACGGGGACATTCAGAAAGGATCTGGTCTCATGACGAACAAGGAGAGGTTTGAACTGGCAGCCAAGAGCCACTGGCTGCACTTCCTGCCTCTGTGCATATGTTTTGTTAGGTGCTTTTTCTAATTATACTTTGTGTAAACCTCTGCAGCGCATTGTGTGGTGCATGTGCGCGAGTGTTTTTGTGCGTGAACGCATGCCTGTGTGTGCATTCTGGTTTTGTAGGAGAGTTCACAAGAGGCTGGTGGGAAAGCCCCGGCACAATGAGCAACGGGACCTGGGTTGGGACTTCAGGCTGGCCATCCGCCACCACTAACAGAAAAATTAGAAAAGAATAGTCAAAAGCAAAAATCTGTTTTTATGCATATCCCTCTGATAAATACTGTATATGCACAGTCCAATAGCCTTGATTAGTATTGCTTCAGAGCACTTCCGTGCCTGTGTGTGTTTCACCTGATCTCCTCTCCTGCCAAATACAAACAAAGCTTGCAGGTGTACTTCCCCTTGCAGTGGACTGGAGGTTGAGAATATAAAATAAAACATAATAGTGTGCATTGTATTACTGTGGTTACTCTTCAAAGAGGTAAACAAATGTATGAAAATAAACAACTGACACAATCTATGCACCGGCAGTTAACATACCTTTGCTGTTTTTTAAAGCTACTTAGAGCTGCAGCTACTGAAATAATGTTAAAATCACAGGGATTTACATGTCAGATTGTTGTTGTCTGAGCAGCATATGGGGCCAATATGGGCTGGTCACAGTATCACAGTACCAACTGTGCGTGAGATGGGTTTACATGCTCTCTGAGCTTTAACGTCACTGGTGTTTACTGTATGTGTGTGTGTGGTCTGGTCATGTGTTGTCAGTGTGTGCCTATCACAGGATACCTGCGGTGACTACGATAGGATCGCACCCCTTTTTGTGTGTAGGGGGGCCCTGGCTGGGGATGCGTGCCTCCTTGTGAGTGCACGTTCAGCTCAGCTTAACAGATGTTTTCTGTCTATCTGTTCATCCCATCAGGTGAGGCAGCAAACATGCGCTTTTTTCAACCCATCCCCACTTGGGTTGTTATGCTGCAGCCTGTTACTGTTACTGTAAGTCAGCTCCAGCTAAAGTAAACAGCAGTGCCCTGTCCTGCTTCGAGGATTCCCAGCTCAGGGCCTGAGGGAATGAAAAAGAGTCTATTGCACAACTGCATACTACAGCTATGTGTTGCAATAAACAGTATGTACCAAGATGTAATGACATTTTAGTAAAGAAACTATAAAAAGTTGTTATGCATTCTAGCTTCACATTTTGAGTAAATAAAATTTGAGTAAAATGATTCACCCTACACTCATATTGTACACACTAAAGAGTGAATGTAAAAATAAACAGTAATACAATGAAGTAAAACCAGTACAAACATAGTCATTGCATGCCGATGGAACAGATTTTCCAGTCATGACATCATGCCAAGAGCCTACTGTGACCTCGTGTGCTGTGTTAATAAGAGTACAGTAGCCTCGAGGTTACACAGGCTGGATCCTGATAAGTAAGTCTGTGGTTTAAATCCCAAAGAAAGGCACAATTTGGGTGAGGGGAAAGTGAATGAGTAACACTTTCCCCTCCTCCAGGCAAGGTGCTCTGCCCACAGCTGCTCCCGTAGAGTTAAGTAGCGGCAAACGGTGTAACTGCTGTGGTTGTACTGGGCAGCTCCTAAAGTGTGAATGTGTGTTACCGAATGAATGAGACGAGCATGTGTTCCCAGTAAAAGAGCCCTGAGTAGAGGTTTGAAAAATTTTCTTTGGAGTTAAAGACCAAAACCTACAATTAAAGAAACTTGAGTAGTGGACAGAAGTTCTGAGACAGTTGTAGCTGAGTTTTACTTTTTTTTTTTTTTTAACTAACTAATGCAACAAGAGCCTCAATCAAAGAGGCTTTGATACAATATTAATGAGGATCATGACTCACATGGTTCAGTGTCTCTGGCTCCCAGCTGTTTGTGCGTGCATATGTGTGCATACATACTTGAGTGTGTGTGATCATGTGTGCGAGTGTGTGTGCCTCTTCTGGCTGGTACTATTTGCCTCCCTGTTTTCCTCCCTTCCAAAAGATTAATCACCCAGATGTTTCCTTGTTTTGCTGTTGGCTCTTTCTCACATTATATATCAAACAGAACCATCTCTCTCTCCTGCTTATCCTCCCTCACTCTCTCTCCCCAGCCTTATGGCAATGTGTTTTTTGTTAATGGCCATGTAGTGAGTGGAGGCGGACCAGCAAGAGTAGGATTTCTTTTCCACTTGCAGTTTGATTTCAAACAGACATGTCTAATTAAATTACAGTGCAGTTGGGGAGATTTGTCCTTTTCAAGAAGTTGGAGTGCATAGCAGAAAGACATTTTGAATGTCACCTCGAAACTGTGTGCACTTTTATTTTGCAAAAACAAGCCCTAATTTCCAGCATCTGCTTTGCAGGTGTCTCATTATGTGTATCGATTGGCTGTCAGGTGAAGATGGGGCTTTGGCAGCTGCCATGAATCACAGTTGTGCATACACACACACGAGTTTGCACTGCTATCCTTTTTAGGAAATGGAATTGACTTCCATTGATTGTGGACAAACTAACCTCAACCATAACCAATTCATGCCTAGCCATAATCATAACCTCAGAAATGACGTTTTGTCTCATTAGGAACGTGTTTTGATCCCCATGACAATGACTGGTCCAGACAAGGTTCGAATTTATAATGGCGAAGGTACCAATGAGGTAAAAAAAAAAAAAAAAAAGTGCACACTCAAACACACATTGTGCATACTTCAGTATCCATACTAACATGCATTTGAGAGCACTTCACTTAAAGTATTTTAAAGAATGGCTTCCCTTTTTTGGGGGTTAATTTTAATACAATACCTACATGCCCATATGTATGCATTCAAAGTGCTAGCCTCTGCAATCATTATCCCTGCTCTTAAAGTCTGGATGCCCTCTTTCCTGCAGGACAGTGTAACCTATAAGAGACAAGTCCTCATTCTGCATTCTAAAGTTCAGTCAAAGCGAAGATGTCTCAGCTACTAACCTACTACACTGACCTATGTGACTACCGCTGGCCTCGGCGAAGAAACACTGCCCCTGGAAAACAAGCAATTTATAGAATTATTTTGGAATGTACCCAATGATATTTTGTCTCTGGTCTCATGCAGGTCTTCACAATCTCACGAGTGCAACGCAATTCCAACATACAACTTCCAAATCTGAAACATTATAGTCATTCTGGCTGTGCAGCTTCTTGTTAATGATTGCCACATAAAAACAACATCAATGCTGTACAATGATGACATGCAGCCAATGTGAAAGCTTTAACTGGCATTATGTGCAGCTTTTCCTCCATTCATCATTTTCAAGTGAAGCCTTCTGTAATGTTTGAGAATGTGTTTGGTGAAAGGACATTGGTAGGCCCTTAATGCACACTGTTGAAACGTCTTAACAACTTTATGACAGTGTAGGTGTACAGCCTAAATTTATCAAAGCCTAATTCCAATCTTTATCAAGTTTCAACCTCAACCGGCCCTTTGAAAAAGTGAGGGCACACACAATGTCCTAATTTTCCCAAAATGTCTTCATTCTAAGGTTTAAAACACAATTTATTCTCCACAAAGATAGAAATTCAAGAGCACACAAACACACACAAACAGGTATAACTTAATCCTGTAACCCAATCCTGACCCTATGACACTTACGCTGCCCTGTAACACTAGCCAAACCTATGCCGGTGCAGCACATAACACACACACACACACACACACACACACACACACACACACACACACACACACACACACACACACACACACACACACACACACACACACACACACACACACACACACACACACACACACACACACACACACCATTTGCACAGCTTCTCTGCTAGTTCGCTTGCAGCATATGCAGGGCTGGTGCTGTGAAGTGAACAGGCTTCTTTCCTATACAGCCACCGGCCATATGGTGGCCAGGGGCTGGCCTTGGTAATTGATGGTATCTGTCGGTCTGTCCGCAGAGAGGGGCCCTAGGGCCCCGAGATGGCCAACCTAAAACATACAGAGATCCAGCGTTGGGTGGGGGGTGAGGGGGGTGAGGAGGGGGAGATGCTAGTGTTTCAGCCCTCCTCTTCTATTCATCCATTCATCTATACAAAGAGTTAACTCCCCCAACTCCCACACTGCACACCACAATTGTGCTCAGGCTTTCTGATAAAGGCTCTTCTCTCTCTCTGGCTCTGGCTCTGGCTGGTTGGCCCAAGCCCCCTGTCTTTGGGCCTGGGTGAGGGGCTTCAAAGCCCCCTGGCCTGGGTCTGGTCTAGCTGCCTGCCTCTGCCCTCCACACCCTCCCCCCGTTGCTCTGCTGCTGCTGAGTTAACCCCCAGAATGAGCTCTTTGATTGGGGCACAGCCAGCCAGATGGCACCCAGTGCATGGGGATGGTTGGGTGCTGCCAGATTGAGACTGGGAGAAAAAGTACAACACTGGCAAGGTTTAATGGGAGCCAGGGTGCCACCGTACACTCGTTTAGATGCTTTGTGATGAATTTGATCGGTGAACTCGAAGCTTTCACTTTGAGTTTGATGATGGTCGATCGATTACAAACTGTAAAAACAGAACAAAAGATGAGCATGTAACCAGTGATGAGTCAGAAAGGAGAAGACAGAGGAGATGCACATGGTACAGGTGTTTGGTATTTCTGATCATTTGCATGATGCTGGAACCAGAAATATACTATATCTCAAAAATGTAACTTCCATACTGATCGGTAACAAAACGAGCCTTTTGAAATGTACAGAAGAGGTTTCACTTTGGGTCTGAAGTCTAATTCAACTGAGAAGAAGATTGCTGCTTATGAATTTTTTTCTGCTTTCTCTGGCATCTATTTTCAACAACACATCCATATAAAATCACATGCAGCTCCATTTTCTCAGGGTCTGATGACCCTTACACATGTGTGTGTGACTTTTTCCACAACGATGTTCACTGCACCCCACCTCCCCATCACCAGGGGTGAAGCAGACGTACACAGGATGGGATGAGTGTGAAAGCGTGGGAGAGAGAGGACGGAGAGGAGAGGAGCTGGGCTTGTTCCCACAGGCCTGACTCATGGCTCTGCACTTTCAACAAAGACCTCTGCACCCGGGCAAGGCACCCTGGCGTGTGGAGCAGACGCACGCACAAGCACACATGAAGACAAATGCATGCAAAAACATGTATGTGCACATGTAATCTAGCATGTCTTTATAAACAGTGTCTAAAACTCTTTTTTTGCAGTTTTTTGGGTGAAACTATGAGTTTACAACACGAAAGAAAAGGTTTACACACAATAATCAGGAAAAAGATTGCCTACATAAACACATTTACGGTCATTAAAATAGTTCTACCTAATAGTTCAACAACTCTTAGGAGACAGTGTGAAAAAAGGGCACCTATAAATGAATCGTTAGGGCACCAATACTATTACTGTTCTAATAACATCCGTATAGTGCAAAGAAACTATCCCAGATTATTAAAAAAAGATGTCTAACCTCAACATTAACTTCCTAATTTTAGATTATTCATGTATTTAGTAAATGTCTGATCCACACACGCACACATACAAACGTGTCTCACCCTTGTCTCATTCAAATGCTCAGAGAGTTTTATGATGCCGAGAACACCGTGATGTTTTATGCATGAACTTTCAGGATCCCGGTGATGAACTTGAACTTCAAAAGCACTGCAAGTGGATCACCCATTGAATAGACAGGCACGTATGACGCCACGTCTTCGGCCATCTACAAAAACAAACATCAATGGATGATACATTGGAGGAGCGATCTTAAATCTAGCGTGTGGGAAGCTGAAAGCCAGATGACACTCGCTTTAATATGGAGCAGTTTTTTCCCACTTCACTTGTAGCTGCTCCATGACTCAATCATTTTTTCTCTGCTCATAATGAACTGTGTTGTGTTACAAAATATCACAGTATTAACAGTTAGCTGGAAGAAAATTTGAGGTCACCGTTGGGCCTTATTGTGAATTAAAGAGGTCATAATAAAATGTATTCATTAATTACTGTGGATATGAAGTTAATCTTAAATATTACTGAAACATTAATTTTTTAAGTATTAAAAAAAATTACAAGGTAAACGTATTGACAACCTGAATAATTCACAGTGATGCATGTTCATCTATTTTGCTTAAGAAAAAAAAACAAAAAAACAACCAGCGACGATGTTTATGTGTCATAAAAGGTGTGAAAGCCTTTCTTCTACCAGCAAAATGTAGAACAATTTCCCTCCATTAAGTCAATACTAAATAAATAAAAAAATAAATAAAAACAAAAGCAAGAGCACATTTTTGGCTGAGATCTTGGACGAAAGTTTAGAAACCACCATAGTGGAAAACAAAGGCACTCCTTTTAACTGACGTGGGCAACAGACCAGCAGTCCAGTCACAGTGAAACTGCATCATAGTGAATCAGTTTTAGTTGCCCTGCGGCACAAGTGATCAAAGTGCAGTCATCTCTACCTGGTGGTTCCTAGCAAAGCAATCTGTATCATACCACATGCTACAAAGCTGATGGTGAGGCAGGCTCTCCGTTAACAGCGCATCAGTCCACTCTTCTCTTTGTGTGATACACGTATGCACATTATAAAATGTATCATTCATTTAAGTTACTTCTATTCTATATTACACAAGTAAAATGAAGATGTGTGTATAACATATAGATCAATGTTTCTTCTGATAGTAATATTTATTGTTTTGAGTGGCCCTAGATGAAGGCACTAATGTAGACACTTTTGTGTGTTGGTTTTAGAAATCTAATGTCACCAGTACACCGTGCATTTTATTTTTTTCAACTGCTGGGAAGCAGACAAGAGGAATTCCTCAATTTTCTGCCATTACCAATATTTTTTTTTTTTTAAATATCTTTCCCTTGTGCAAGCTCTATACTCTTGAGTTATTAATGCCCAAAAGTTTGAACTCCTGATACACAAAATGTGTCAATCCTGAATGCGTAACTGTAGGATTCAGTTCAAAACAGTGCGAAGTGGAACTTTAGACAGTAACCATGATGATGACAATGACAAAATCCACAAAGAAACAGCGGACACACACGGCAGCAGGGCCTTATGACACTGTGGACCCACTTCAATTCTAATTCTAATTTAGTGTTAATCTGATAAGGTGCGTGTGGCAGCCGACGCACGCATTACAGACGGTCTCTTGTGCGCTTTGATTCCATATGGCACCCAAGCAGCTCTCCCTCTTTCATTCGGTGTTTCCTTCATTCTGTCATGCTTCCTTTATTTATTGTATTTGGTGCAGCCTGTAAGAGCTCCTGCCCCCTCCCTTGTCTCTCTCTCTGTACATTACAGGTCTATCTCTGGTCTGAGCAAACAATGATGGCTATAGTGAATAGCTCGCTGCCTGGCTGAATGGTTGCTCTTATCTGCAGTATGCAGGCCACGGGATGGCAGCAGCACATGTGCTGATGACGGCTTCACACTGGATAGGTTATGGCGCTAATACAATACCTTCCACTGTACACCTGTCCCCTGCTTAGAAGTCTACGAGGTCCCAACTAATCCACAATAAAACCACGATGCTGTTTGAGCATGCATGTGTTTCAATATGTGGCGTTTTTGGATGTCAGTTGTTTGGGCAGGAGATGTGACCACCATAAGATAAGATCATCTCATCTGCCACAGTGAGATTTAGTGCCGCTGACCTTGGAGATGTCGGGAAGAACATCAGCCACCTGCCCCCATCCCCTGACTGAGCCACTGCTTTTGTTGAACCACTGTTTGCCCTGAGCTGCCCTGGGCCAGACCTGTTTGCTCTCGCGGATGGAGAGAGTGATAAAGGAATGGAGGGAGATGGAGAGACATGGAGAGGCGAGGAGGCTCTTCATTTGTATAAGGTCTCTGGCACCATTCAGGACTGCAGGCTTTGACAAATGGAGGCAATAAAGGGGCGAGGCCTGGCAGGGGCTCAATTAACCACTAGTGGGGTTTGAGAAGAGGGGGACACGGACCAGGACCCTCGCCTCTATAGAGAAGGAACAAGTGAACGGCAGGGAGGGGGAGGTCTGGCAATTTGTTCAGCTGTCTGTCTGTCTGTCGGAGTAGACTTGGCCAGTCTGTCTCACTGTCTTTCCATCTTTCTTTTGGATGTATTGACTTAGCTTTTGCTCTTGAGTGGTAACTTGAATTTGTCCTATAGTGTCCTAACAGTCACGGATGAAGAAAAAGAGCTTTAAAATCTTTTAAAACGTATGAAGGGGGACACCTTTTTTCACTATTAATCATCATTTCCAACTTCCACTTCATGCCTGTGTCTAATGACGTATTGCAATGCTGCAGAAGAGCGAGGTACAACTTAGCATGTGTCCGTTAAAGCCAAACTAAAATCCTCTTGACAAAATGTCCACCCTAACGCATCTGCCATTCAATCCCAACACTACTTCAGCCAAGCGTACATCAATATGGCGCTTATGCTAGTGCAAACACACCGTTACTTATGCAGAGCCAAAAAGCCAACAGTGCTTATTTAGGGGACAAGTTCACAATCCCTGTAGCGCTGCTATCCATTCCCAGTGACAGTCATTTGTGTACCTTACACTCTCAGCACCAGCTAGCTACCTCCATTCAAATTCAAATTGAAACCTAGTGGAGGACAATGGTTGGGGATTCGCTGAGAGCAATTAGTAGTGGACTCCTCCAGTGTCTGGCCCAAAGACTTTTAGCCCTGTGGTTCCATCATGCAGAGGCAGTGACCCCTTTCAGATGCACGAAAGGAAGAAGAGAAAGAAGGGACTGCAAAAAAAAGAAGAAGCTGCCTAGCGACGCCGAAGCGAGGACAGGGGAGTGGATTGGCAGAGTTTTGACTGTGTGTTGGTTTTCCTCTCCCGACATTACACTAAGAGACAAGAGCTGGAGTGTGATGGAGGGGTGTATGGCTGTTGTGTCAACACAGAATGCAAAGAAGACAATATGATTGGCAAGACAAGACATATCAAGCCACGCTTGCAGTGAGGAAAAATAAGTCATGCATGGATTTAAACCATGTTTATTGTGGTAGTGTTACATGAGCCGACGCAAAATTCATCCTTTATGGGGTTTTTTTTGTCTAGAAATGCTGAAAGTTAAAAGGTACAACTGATAGAAAAGCTACTTCATGTGGCAAATTGTTTTTTATGCCGGTGCTCGGCCTCACCGAGGCTCTCCTCTTCCTCTGTAACAGAAGTCTGCAAAGGTGCCGTAACATGCTTATCTCCACAGCTGGCTGACATACATATTGAACACACAAACACACACTCACACATTCAAATGGCAGAACACATTTCAGCACACACCACAGATTATGAGTACATGCTCACTCAAGAATTAACAACAAGATGTGCACGCATAAACAGAAACCCACACACAACCACATCCAACACACAGCTGGCTTTCTTGCACATAGTGTGAAGAGAAGGAGGCGAGGAGGAGAAAAACAAGAACCAAAGCAGCTATAAAAGAAAAGAACAAGATGATGAGATAAAGTACATCGCAGGAGAAAGCGAGAATCAGAAGAAAACAGATAAACAATGAGCCTGTTCACATTTGGCATTAACATCTGTCCTGGGTGATCGGATCAAAAGTAGCCAGTGCAAAGTACCGGTGTGAATGCATCCTGGACACATGTAGATCTGATCTGCTCAGACCACATTCAGAGGTGGTCTGGGACGCATATGGCCACATTCTTTTAAATGTGTCCTGGGCACCACTGAAGGACCACCTACTCAACTGACATTGTCTGAATAAGCAACAGAAATTCCATGTTCATGTGTTTGTATCTGACCCGGCACTTCCACTCAACCAGTTGTTATACCTGAAGATCCATGCCTGTTCTTTTATTTCTTGTTACCAGAAAACAGCCTGCATGATTCTGCCGAGCAGCTAAACTCTATAGAAAGTAGGAGTGATTTACAAAGTTTCGTGATTAAAAACACAGGCTTCCACATGACGCTTGTTTCACCAAAGCCTCCTCTAGGTTTAGTTTAGTTGTTTTTTTTTCACCTCGTCTCATTTCTGACACACATCAGACCCACAGCTGTGGAGGAGCCCCCTCGCACAGTTCATTCATCATTTGCAGGGCAGAGCCCAACCCTCTCAAAACTCACTGTACTGTGATCTGACATTTACAAACATGAAATAGTCCTAAACTTCTAACAGACGGAGCATTAAAATTAGGCTGCAGGGAGCAAGGATGTCTTCTTGTGTTAAATGGTTGTTTAAATTAAAATCCTCTAATGTACTTCTATATGTGTTCATGTGCCTATTTATTTGTATATATTTACGGAATGTATGTTTACCTTTCCATATAGAACGAGAAGTGAGATTCAATCACAAGTGGTCACTCAAGAATATGTGCAGACACGTAAAGCCAGGTGTGAACTGCTGTACTTATGATATCAGATGTGAACAACCTCAGTGAAGACTGATGTGACAATATACGACAGTGAAGGAAACGCTCATCCAAAACTGAGGACGGAAAACAAAAAAGTTGAGGCTAATGACAAAGTCCAAACAGGACAAAGGAGACCTTAACATATAAACAAAGAGACTGAATTGATGTAAAGTGTAAAACTAAACCAGCTGTAAACAACCACCACCGTAAGTAGCAGATGGGTACAGTTCATATCTCTCTTATTCGTATGATTACAAATGAATTAGTAAATGTATGTTTACCTTTCCATATAGAACGAGAAGTGAGATTCAATCACAAGTGGTCACTCAAGAATATGTGCAGACAGTTTTGGATGAGCGTTTCCTTCACTGTTGTATATTGTCACATCAGTCATTTACTAAATGATGACGACACCACTACTGACTCCAATATCCTTCTAAAATCCAGAGGCCACACATACATATATATATATATATATGCTCCTGCTGAGCGTCCAAATGACATACTGTAAATGTTTTCCACCCTCTCTGACTGACAGCAGGCCCGCTCTGCTGCCGCAGGGATGTGGAATGTTTGTACAGTATGAACGGCGGCGCTGACCCGACACCCGAGCACGGCAGTTTAATCTATTCCACAATCAGTGGAAATCCAACAAGAGTATTTCCCCTCGTGCAGGACTCCCGTGTGTGTGTTCATTTGCATCTTTGACTCTAAATTTGACCGATATTATAATATAATATAAAGCTGCTACTGATTTGACTATTTGACTATTCAGAATTTAGATTTCTTTTGTTGACACTTTTGTAGGTTTTTGCAAAAAACTATTGATGATACAAAGCCCTACTGATGGAAGCAAATCATGACACGGCAAATACATAAAGTCACAATCAAATTGCTCCTTGGTGCCAAAGTCTAAATGTGTGAAATATTTTAGTAGGAAGTTTAATTAAATTCAGTAAAACAAAATATTGAATTACTGCCTTCCCCTAACATCCTTAATGTATCTGAATAATTCACACATAACGGTGTGTAAAACGTGGCTGTTTCCTTCTACTCATTAGTCAGTAGACAAAGCCTTTCATTTCAGACTTGTCTCCTTTCTTGATCCACTCGGTTACGTCCTCTCTCTTCAGAAAGTAATAACCTTTGTTGTCAAGGGGCCCTTAACGTTGCACATCACTATGTCACTGTTTTTGTTAACTTAAACTCTGTCTGCCCAACATAAGCCATGACCAGGAGGGGAGGGACTGACATGTTTCAGAGATTTCTTCATAGTCACTCATCTATGAAGTGTATGCGTTGTACATCTGAGTGTGTGTTTGTGTTCCAGTGCTGTTTTCCTAACCTCCTGAGTGATGAGCCTAATGGAAGCACCCGGGGGTTGCGCGGCTCTGTCTCCACAGCTTCGACGAGGCCTCTTCAGCTGCATCTCTCCCCTCCCGTGAGGTCAAACGCAGGTCGTGGCGATAAAGGCTGAACTCCTGACACCCGTCCCAAAGAATGAGACGGCTCATTGTGTAGCGACAGATAGCAGACACAATGAGCTCTAGTCTGAGTCCTGTTTTTGCCCGACGCGGTGCTTCTTTTCTTGGCCGTAGTGGCGGCGGCTTGTAGGGATTCTCCTTTATGGCTGGCTAGTGACCCTGTAATCACCCAGGGGTGTTCCCCCCCTTTTTCGAATTTTTGTCCAAATTTCATATCAATGCAAATGAGCTTTGAGAGGAGTTCATCCTAGAACACTTTGGGGGATGATAGATTTGTGTACACGGCAGAGAAAAAGCAGACTGATTCAGTCTCTGCTGAATGCATCACGACAACATGGAGCTCCTCCACTTTGCTCTCTCTCAGCACTATTTTTCCAAAACAGCACTAAGCCCACTTGAGAATACTTGAGGTTTGGAAGAGTCCGATTTTGGCAGTGGCTACGAGAAAAGCTGGACGTCACCCAAAGACAATATTTTCGATAAGAAGAGGACACATGACAAACCATCTATACTTATTGCATTTCTATTTGATTCTCTGTGCTTTTGCTCCCAAGTGAAGACCATTTATATGGGTATCAAGTTATAGCTTTTGTTTTGCTTTGTGATAAATCAACAAGAAAGTCTTTTCCAAGCAAATGAAAGGAGTTTTTTTTTTTTCTTCAGTTAGAGCTACAACCTGCTATTTCAATGACTTCTAAAACACAGCGGTTTTAGATTTCTTGCTCAATCGCAAAAAGGTCAGTGATCAAATGAGATAATAACCAGTATGTCCTTAAAAGTTGATACCACCTAGCCTCCAAGACTCCAACTGTGGACAATGTGAAAAATAACACTAGCTAAAACAACACTCTGTGCCATACTGACATAAAGTTTGCACAACAGAGGTACGGCAAATATTTTGATTTTAGCCATCTGTTGAAGGCTGAGAACGATTTCATTCTTCATTCGTGACTTTCAATCAAAGAATTCAGCAGCAATGTTGCAGCCAAGCTGAAGAACATGTATATCCTTCAGGGTCAGATGGAGAAGCACAGGACCATGGCAATGAGTCCTAATAAGAAAATACTCCATACAGACCTCCATTCTGCAAAAAAGCCTAGAATATGCAGAGAATTCAAGCATCATCTGTGACCACCGATGTAAAATGTCTATGATGCAGATATGACAAAGCCTCAGGTTTTATCCAACTGCTGGTGTTACAGTAGATCACAGAGACTTTAGTGGAGTGAAATGTAACTATTTCAGAGTTCTTAGGGTGAAATATGATTTGCTGTTTCAGCATTTTATAATAGTTTAATAAACTAGCTGCCTTATTCTATCAAGCATAAATTGTACTATGTGTCTGTGTAATTATATTGCATTGTCTGCTGCTTTCTTGTTTCTCATTAGTTAAATGAGCAATGATATGAACTATCAACGGTATTTTTCATTAAGAGTCATATAAACTCGAATAGCTTGAGGTGACAGTGATGGTTTATCAGTTGCTTTATGTATCATGACAGTTTGAACCTGAATGAATGTATTAATTTAACTGCTTGTCTGGGAAAATTGATTTCAGTTGGTTCTTGCACACAGATGCCCCACCTCCCAATTTGACTAAAGCTCATAGATCTTTATCTTTATTGTTCATTTGTGTTTGAACGGTGCAGCCGCTGCCTATCTGTCCGACCTGTTGCAGCCCTATACTCCATGTCGCTCACTCAGGTCCAGCAGCTCTTAGCGGTTACTGGATCTAAACTGATTTAAACCTGTGCCGACTGGGCATTCTCTCTTGCAGCTCCTAAACTTTGGGACAACCTCCCCCTCCACATAGGTCATAAACTTCTATACGAGTGTAAAAACCTGGTTAAAAACCTGCTTATTTTCACTGGCTTTTTCACATGAACCTCCATTTAATTTATTATGTACTACAATTTAATAGTTTTTAGTGCTTATTTCTATGATCAAGTCTTTTTGACTGTTTTAATTCATGTGCAGCACTTTGGGCAACCTCTGTTGTTTTTGAATGTGCTATAGAAATACATTTGACTTGGCTTTAGGCTTGGATTTAGTTATTAGAGTCACTGAGGTTCCAAAAAAAAAAGCCGCCATCTCATCAAAAAAGGATTGAACAGTGTGTGTGTCTACATGTGTCACAGCTGAGCTCTTGCAACCTTGGCCACAGAAGCTCAAATAGAGCTGGAGAAGAAGCTGTCGGACAAGCTCTCTTTCCCACACACACACACACACACACACACACACACACACACACACACACACACACACACACACACACACACACACACACACACACACACACACACACACACACACACACGCACACGTGCACACACCACTGGGACAGTATTTCAACTTGTTGGATTGCCCATAATCACCATCCCTTCTTCTCACTTGCACCTCGCATTTTATCAAAAGACCCTGAGGCCTTTCCCTCGTCAAACGAGGTGGCTGTAAGGAAAGAAAAAAAAAACGTTGCGTTAAATAAGAGCAGAACCACCTCCTCCTCTCTCGCTCTCTCTCTCTCTCTTTCTCTCTCCCCCCCCCACCCTCCAACACACACAACACACACAACTCATCACTTTTGCCAGAGAGAAGGCCTGCCCGGCCCAGCTGTGGCTCTCGTGTTTACCATCTAATAACCATGACCTTCACACTCTGCCTGTCAGACCTTTATTACTGCCTGCCACAGGGAGAGAGAAAAGAGAGACAGAGAGAAAGAGGGAGAAAGAGAAAAGCAGTAAAAGGCCACAGATGGGTGTGGGACAACACAGCTGACGAACAGAGAAACAGAGAGCTTTTCACATACCGTCATTGCTGATGATGACTTGAGTGACCCAAGATTGGCTGACAGATGTCTGCGCCTTCAGAGAGGCAAAATGTCAACAGATGATTTTGCAGTTGTATATTGCAAAGTAAAAATATCTGATATTGTTCGGCCCTGTAGGAATTTGTGTACTCTACGGGTTGTGTGTTTGTGTGTGTGTGCGCACACTAGGAAGCTGTCAGCTCACATCCTAAATCAGCACGCACTGGGCCTTTGCTGACCGACTAAAAATAATATCTAGGTTACAATATCGTGCCAAGCCCCAAACACAACAAAGTCTCAGGAAGCAGTCTTTTCAGCATGTTGCCATAGTGACTGACCACATGTGCAAGTCAGACAAGGGTGAGTGGTCAAACTAGCAGTCAGGCTGTGTTGTCTCCTTGACTATAATAGGCCTAAAATACAACCTTCATTTAACCAGGCACAGATGTGTTGAAGATAGTGGGTTTGCACTCTCAGGTCATGCTGAGGGCATCTGATGAGACCAGTGTAAACCTCATCCAGTTTCAACAATGAGCTAGAACAAGCTGAATATGAATGATACTGTCAGATATTTAGGAGTTAGATCCATTTTCTAACTGTAAAGCTACTTAAAAGGTATGAAAAAAAAATGAATGAGACAAGCAAGTGAAACCCTCCAGCAAGCATTTTAGTGATGATTAATGTGCTCAAAAATTAATTATGAAACCAATTAAACCCATAAAGTGACAAACAGGGGTTCAGTCTGTGTTAGAAGTTATGCCTGACTCCTGTCTGTCTGTTATCCCATACAGGAGGATTGCTACAATAGGTGAAAGGAGGAGAGCCATAAATCTTACTGATGTTCAGAGACGCAGAGGTTAACTAAGGATGATCCATCCTCCAGAGGAGGAAAGCATCCACAGGCAATGTCAACAAACCAACTGCCACTGGAGACTCATTCACCGTTATCATTTTTCATTACAGTCAAGCTAATCCTTGAGGAATAAATTACTCCTACAGGGGCAGTACTCATATTACTCTCTCATCATTTATGTACCGCACTCCATTACTGACAGAATATTTGTTCAAGCCACTGTCTTTAAAAAATTGTAGCTGTATGGGACACTGGCTTCAGGGACTCTTCGAACCCTGGACTACCTCGGAAAAACTTGATAAAAATGTGAATATAAAAAATGCCCTCCATTACCTCAGTGACTACTTTAGTGTTACAGCCGGCATTCCCAACTAATCCAAAGGAAAGGTTCAGTGGCAAACAGTACAGAACACACTGTACAGCTATACAGGACAACTCCCAGGCGGGAAATTGTGTAAAAGTGCGTAACTGTGAAGTAGGGTGCTGCTGCTGCTTCTTGCGCTGCTGCTGCTGCTGCTGAAAAAGAGCATACCCACTATATG